>NW_027262498.1:0-28699 GCF_902827115.2 Pseudochaenichthys georgianus
TACTCAACAAGATCTGAGTACTTCTACTTTTACCTCAACTACAAGATCGGAGTACTTTTACTTTACTCAACTACAAGATCTGAGTACTTCTACTTTTACTCAAGTACAAGATCTGAGTACTTCTACTTTTACTCAAGTACAATATCTGAGTACTTTTACTTTACTCAACTACAAGATCTGAGTACTTCTACTTTTACTCAAGTACAAGATCTGAGTACTTCTACTTTTACTCAAGTACAAGATCTGAGTACTTCTACTTTTACTCAAGTACAAGATCTGAGTACTTCTACTTTTACTCAAGTACAAGATCTGAGTACTTCTACTTTTACTCAAGTACAATATCTGAGTACTTTTACTTTACTCAACTACAAGATCTGAGTACTTCTACTTTTACTCAAGTACAAGATCTGAGTACTTCTACTTTTACTCAAGTACAAGATCTGAGTACTTCTACTTTTACTCAAGTACAAGATCTGAGTACTTCTACTTTTACTCAAGTACAAGATCTGAGTACTTCTACTTTTACTCAAGTACAAGATCTGAGTACTTCTACTTTTACTCAAGTACAAGATCTGAGTACTTCTACTTTTACTCAAGTACAATATCTGAGTACTTTTACTTTACTCAACTACAAGATCTGAGTACTTCTACTTTTACTCAAGTACAAGATCTGAGTACTTCTACTTTTACTCAAGAACAAGATCTGAGTACTTCTACTTTTACTCAAGAACAAGATCTGAGTACTTCTACTTTTACTCAAGTACATCTGAGTACTTCTACTTTTACTCAAGTACAAGATCTGAGTACTTCTACTTTTCCTCCAGTACAAGACCTGAGTACTTCTACTTTTACTCAAGTACATCTGAGTAATACTACTTTTACTGAAGTACAAGATCTGAGTACTTCTACTTTTACTCAAGTACAAGATCTGAGTACTTCTACTTTTACTCAACTACAAGATCTGAGTACTTCTACTTTGACTCAACTACAAGATCTGAGTACTTCTACTTTTACTCAAGTACAAGATCTGAGTACTTCTACTTTTACTCAACTACAAGATCTGAGTACTTCTACTTTGACTCAACTACAAGATCTGAGTACTTCTACTTTTACTCAAGTACAAGATCTGAGTACTTCTACTTTTACTCAACTACAATATCTGAGTACTTCTCCCACCTCTGCATCTAGGCTAGCAAAAAAAACGGTGAATGTAAGATTTGTTGACACTTTAATGATTCCCATGTGGAACGTTAGCCATCCAAGTGAAGAACAGTACAAGAAATTGAAAGGCCATACTTAGCTGTAGGCA
Organism: Pseudochaenichthys georgianus; assembly: GCF_902827115.2. Taxonomy (NCBI): domain Eukaryota; kingdom Metazoa; phylum Chordata; class Actinopteri; order Perciformes; family Channichthyidae; genus Pseudochaenichthys; species Pseudochaenichthys georgianus. Next base: position 1,310 of record NW_027262498.1, read on the forward strand.
TGTAGCCTACTGAGACTAGATGCAGAGTGTGTATGAGGATCAGTGTTGGGCAAGTTACTTCCAAAATGTAATATATTACACATCACTTATTGCTCTCTTTTGAAAGTAATAAGTTACATTACAATATTACTGTCTCTGAAATGTAATGAGTTACACTACTTTAGTTACTTTTGAGTTACTTTCACCAAAATAACCTCAAAAGAATGGCTAGTTATTTTAAATGCTAAAATGTAGTTCAGTGCAGCTCATTATACATCCAGTGAAGGGCAATGTGGTATAGCATAACCACTGTGTAGGCCCTGACAGTGGCAGAACTTCAGTGTTAGTATTATTAGTAGGGATGCACGATATTGGGTTTTTGAAACCGATACCGATAACTTCCTGCTTCTCAAGACCGATAACCGATAATAAAAAAAAGATTTACGCCACTAATTATTTTAACGCGATTAACGCATGTGTATTTTTTGTCCTCGGCCGCCCCGTAGCTTCAGAGCGCATCGAGTTTAAAATACCATCTCCAAGCTGATGCTGACAGCCCCGCTCCTGCCGCCTGCTTGTGGCAGACCACACTTCCACGCTCACCGGCAGGCACCGACTGGCCATCTGGAGGACCGGGAGGGTGTGTGTATGTGTTGCCCGAGCGAGAGAGAGACCTTGTTGCATTGTTGTTGTTAGCATCTGGTGCTGCGCTAACGGATATAAGGAGCTGTTTAAATGAAAACAGAGGAGCGACATTTCGCCACAACTGCGCCGAGCACTTGACTTGATGCAGGAACCAGACAGCGGGACATTGTAGGAGGAGTCAGCACACTCAGCACGGATAGTGCACAACATGATTGCAGCGTCCAGGCAGCTCCGGTTCGAGCATATGCCTTGAGTTGCACATAGCTCCAACGCGCGCGCGCACGCGCGCACACACACACACACACACACACACACACACACACACACACACACACACACACACACACACACACAACACACACACACACACACACACACACACACACACACACACACTCCCAGGCTTTGGGTTTGAGACGACATATGAGAGAGGACGCTGAGACAAAATGATACAGCATTTCATAAAAATAAACCGGACACTTTGTAAACACACACACTTTGTATTGTATTACTGTCTTCGTACGCTTTTAACACACCACCGTAGCGATGGCGATGTTTCAGGTGACTGATCAGATCAGAGTCCTGCACGGGTCTGATTTTCAAGACCCGCTCCCGCCCCGCACCCGCGACGTGCAATACCAAACCCGCCCCGCTACCCGCACATATTGCCAATTAATTCCGCAACCCGACCCGACCCGTCGGCACAAGATCCGCAACCCGACCCGAACCCGCATATATATATGAGCAGTGAAATAATTTACAGAATTCACAGAGCACGATTAAAGGGGAATGGAGCTCCCGAGAGCGCTGCGCTGCCTTAAATACAAGCTGTACAGTAACACTTACTGAACATAAACTATTCATTTGTTGCGTTTCACATAAATGTTCAGCTGGACGATGTATTCGAGCTACTAATTTATGATGCAGAGAATCATGTAATTATGAACACACGCAGTTGCGTATTTCGCTCAAAAAGCGTTGGATGTTAATAATTACATAATAATAATAATCAAATAGCCTAACCTACAACGTTTAAAGTGATAATTGTTGTCCATTTCATATGTGAAATTTGGATAGTATATTTTAAAACGAAGGTAGCCTAATCCAGGAAATACAATGCCTAAATTATGCCGTTCACTCCATGTAATTATATTCATGTAGACACATTAGATGGTCCTCCGCCCCCCTCAAAAAACGTGACTTATTAAAAACGGAACGTTATCATATTGTTATGCAACAATCACGTGCATTTATTTCATTTCATAATGTTAGTCATTATGGCTGACGATACAAAACAAATTGAAGCCAACTGAAATCAGTGCAATTGCAACAAGGCGGCCGCGGCAGTCTGACACTTTTAAACTGTTTAGAACAGTCAAGCTGGCTAATGCCAAAACAACAGACATTTTTTAACAGACGTATAACCTTTTACACAGTCTGTAAAAGGTTATACGGATTATATAATATACGAAATATATACGTACATATAAAACATATAAAACGTACATATAAAACAACATATATTCCGTATAACACACTTTCTTTAACGCCATGTTCATCTCACAATTCAGTGTTTCTTTAGATTGCTATGCAGAAAAAGAATGTCATCAACTGTCGCTGGTTTCAATTGGCTTCTCCTTTCTGAGACCACAAATCCAGCAGTGGAAAAATCGCGCTCACTCGCGGCGCTTGAAGCTGGAATGGAAAGAATCGAACGAGCAATGTGTGCCACATTCGGAAACCTGGTTGCATGCTCCTTCCACCAGCTGAGAACATCGAAATTCTCCTCCCTCGGTGACTTGAAGTCGATGTATGCGCTCACTTCATCCTCAGTGCACTCATCGCTGGAAGAGGAATCCTCGACGTCGGATAATCCCTCCGATTGTCTAGCTCTCTTCTCGGGCGGTGGCCGCGGTGCTGAACTGACAGTGGCAACACGTTGTGTGGGCGATGCACGCCTCTCTTTTATGTCTAGAGGTGCGAATAGAGGGTACAAGATTAAGCATATGCAATTTTATAAACTTTACATATAGATTTCCTAATATTTTACATTTCATATTTGAAATGATGAAAACAGACAAGCAGGCCAATAAGCATATACAATACAGTAACAGTGGGCTATACTGTAACGTTAGGATAGTAACTTTTTTCCCAATTCTACCTCAATTTAATTTTAACACAGTATGAAATGAAAAACTATGAGATCACTTGTATTTTCCTTCGGCCTTACCGTTCACAAGACGCCGCACTTCGTTGTGCACTGTTTCCATTGAATGTTCCTCCACAAGCAGCTTCAGACTTTTCAGCTTTGGGTGCAAAAACATGGCCAGTTTGTGCAAGAGGTGGATCTCGTACTTTTCAACCAGAATTATGAGACATTTTGCCTTTAGAGAGGAGAATGTCAGGTTGTCAGTGGAGGATGGTTGCAGGTGGCGTTTGAGACGATCGAGCCACACAGCGGTGAGGTGAAGGGTTGGAGTTTTGGATGCCTCCAGTGCCTTAGTAGCCTCCTTGAATCTCTAAAGAAACATCACCATTGCCTTCAAAGTGTCTTCGCTCAAGTCGTTCAGACGACCCTCTTCTCCCCTTTCCAACAGCAGTGCACGAACGTCCTCATATTGACAGCTGATCGACTCGAGCATTGTGTGGACTGAGTTCCAGCGCGTTTCCACTGATGCTTTTAACGTCTTTTTAAGACGATTCTGGAGACTCGTTTGCTTAAAGTAAGTTACGAGTGACTTTGCCCCTGTGACAAGCGTAGTCACTTCCTCTCCGAACGCATCTTCTTGGCTTGGTTTCCCGATCGTAGTGTACAGCACGGTGTTAAGGATGTGTGCAGCACAGCTCAGTCTTGTGACGGAGCGAAGGGCTGCCACTATGTTTCACATACACCAGTTTGGTGAAGAAATCCTCAATGCTGTATCTCCGCAGAGCTTGGATTATTGCTGGTTTGATATTATCAGACGTTTTACGCAAGGTACTATCCCATTCCGACGTAGAAAGCACCCTTTCGACTAGCTCCCACTTGCTATTGATGTAATGTATCGTATGTCAAAGGTAGCTTATTTTCCGATAATCATCGGTCCACATGTCTAAAGTGACTGCTCCATTGTACTCACTCATCTGTTCTCTCAGCTCAGGAATTATGCTTTGGCGTATGTCTTCTGCATATTTTGTCACTCTGCGAGATATTGTTGTCGGATCTGGTAACAGCTGCATTGCATCGACACGGCCAGCCCGCGCACCAATGTCAATCAATCCCTGTGCTAATCCAGTGAAACCATCGCCACACACCGTTTCGAATGATCTAACATCACTGCAGACAAATTGTACTGCTAATTTGGACACAGTCTCCTTGTCTTCCCTTTTGGGTGCTTTAAGATCACGGTTATTAGTGAAGTATTGATTGATTGGTCTTGTACCTGTGGCATTGGCAGCGCAGCTCGACTCCATATGTCTTTTCAATGATGAAGTACCTAGCTTGCGGCTATCATAGGCCAACACTTTTTTGCACTTCTTGCAAGCAGCGAACCCAGCGACCTGGTTATGTTCTCCATCTAGGATGAGTCCAAAAGTCTCCCAGACAATGGATTTGTCGGGTACCCGCGAGTACCCGACCCGATGCAGGACTCTGGATCAGATTCGAAGTATTAGGGAGCGCTGGATTTGTGAAGAACTCCCCTCTTCCTAAACCACTAATACCACAGTACTGGCAAAACGGGAGGAGCCGAGTGAAAAACAAGCGCCCCTCATCCCAATCCACCCACACCGCAGTATTTTTTTCTTTTTTTTTACCCAAAAAATATATTGTATATTATCGGGGCTATTAATACTGGTATCGGGTTTATCGGGATGACGTCATAATTCCTAATATCGGACCGATAATTATCGGGCCGATAATTATCGTGCATCCCTAATTATTAGATCTCAGTGCTGCGTTTGACACTGTTGACCACAACATATTACTCGACCGACTGGAAAACTGGGTGGGACTTTCGGAAACAGTTCTAAATTGGTTTGAATCCTACTTAAAGGACAGAAACAACTTTGTTTCTATCGGTAAATACACATCTGAGTTGACAAATATGACATGTGGGGTTCCTCAAGGCTCCATCTTGGGGCCTCTTCTCTTTAACATCTACATGCTACCACTGGCTCAGATAATGAAGAACAACAAAATAAGTTACCATAGCTATGCAGATGACACACACATGTACGTAACAATTTCACCAGGAGACTATGCTCCAATTCAAACACTGAGTAAGTGCATTGAACAAATCAATGACTGGATGTGTCAGAACTTTCTCCAATTAAACAAAGATAAAACTGAGGTAATGGTTTTTGGAGCCAAGGCAGAACGTCTAAAAGTTAGCGCTGAGCTTCAGCCTGCAATGTTCAAACCAACAGATAAAGCCAGAGATCTAGGTGTAGTCATGGACTCTGACCTGAGCTTCAACAGTCACATTAAAACAGTTACTAAATCAGCCTACTATCACCTAAAGAACATATCTAGGATTAAAAGACTAATGTCACAGCAGGATTTGGAAAAACTTGTCCATGCCTTTATCTTCAGTAGACTCGACTACTGCAATGGTGTCTTCACAGGTCTCACTAAAACATCTATTAGGAAGCTGCAGCTGATTCAGAACGCCGCTGCTCGAGTCCTCACTAACACTAAGAAAGTGGATCACATCACTCCTGCTCTGAAGTCTTTACACTGGCTTCCTGTGTGTCAAAGAATAGATTTCAAAATACTGCTGCTGGTTTATAAAGCACTGAATGGTCTAGGCCCAAAATACATTTCTGACCTCCTGCTAAATGATGAACCATCCAGATCTCTCAGGTCTTCAGGGACTGGTCAGCTTGCTGTCCCCAGAGTCAGAACTAAACATGGAGAAGCAGCGTTCAGTTATTATGCTCCAAACATCTGGAACAAACTCCCAGAAACCTGCAGGTCCGTTGCAACTCTGACTACTTTCAAATCCAGCAAGAAGACTTTTCTTTTTGTCGCTGCTTTTAATTGAACTATTCACTTCTTAAACTGCACTGTAACTTTTATCCATGTATTTTTTCTTTTAATGTTTATTTTATTAGCTTTTCTTTTTAATGACTGATTTTAAATGCCATTTTCTTAATGTCTTTCATTTTTTGTAAAGCACTTTGAATTGCCTTGTGTTGAAAAGTGCAATATAAATAAACTTGCCTTGCCTTGCCTTGCCTTGCCTTGCCTTGCCTTGCCTTGCCTTACTAAGAACTTGTATTACACGGCTTAGTTGAATACTCAATTCTGATTGTAACTTCTTAACATGTGACACATTGTTAATACAGTACAGACCACTGTCAAGGACTATAATGAAGGTTGCTAAGGAGGATCAAGAAAGAGAAAGGAAAAGAGGTTAAAAGACGGAGCGCTGGACGTTAGATAAATTACATTACTTTACATTACATTGCATTTAGCTGACGCTTTTATCCAAAGCGACGTACAATAAGTGCGTTCGACCAACAAAATACAAACTTGAAGAAAACAGAATCATAAAGTACATCAGGTTTCATCGAGCCAAAACATTTCAAGTGCTACTCAACTGGCTTTAGGTAAGCCAGTCTTTTGTTAGTATATAAGTGCTTTGATAATAGTTCTATCGCTCGAAGTGGAGTCGAGAGAGATGAGTTTTCAGTCTGCGCCGGAAGGTGTGTAAGCTTTCTGCGGTCCTGATGTCAATGGGAGCTCATTCCACCATCTTGGAGCCAGGATAGCAAACCCACGTGTTTCTGCTGATGGGAACTTGGGTCCCCCTCGCAGCGAGGGTGCAGCGAGTCGTTTGGCTGATGCAGAGCGGAGTGCACGTGCTGGGGTGTACGGTTTAACCATGTCCTGGATGTAGGAAGGGCCAGATCCATTCGCAGCATGGTACGCAAGTACCAGTGTCTTGAAGTGGATTCTAGCAGTTACTGGAAGCCAGTGGAGGGAGCGGAGGAGCGGCGTAGTGTGGGAACATTTAGGAAGGTTGAAGACCAGACGAGCCGCTGCATTCTGGATGAGCTGCAGAGGTCGGATGGCACATGCAGGTAGACCGCCAGGAGGGAGTTGCAGTAGTCTAGGCGTGAGGTGACGAGAGCCTGGACCAGAACCTGCGTCGCTTTCTGGGTCAGCTGGGGACGCGTCCTCCTGATGCTGTAGAGCGTGTATCTGCAGCAGCGGGTTGTAGCAGCGATGTTTGCAGTGAAGGACAGGTTGTTATCTAGGGTCACGCCCAGATTCCTTGCAACAACAAAAAAAGCAGTTCAGTCTTGTCAAGGTTGAGCTTGAGGTGATGATCAGAAATCCACTGAGAGATGTCAGCTAGACAAGCAGAGATGCGTGCGACGACCTGGGTCTCTGAGCGGGGAAAGGACAGAATTAGTTGGGTGTCGTCAGCGTAGCAGTGGTATGAAAAACCATGCGGGCTAATGACAGATCCGAGCGAGTTTGTGTACAGGGAGAAGAGGAGGGGACCAAGAACAGAGCCCTGAGGGACCCCTGTAGTTAATTGACAAGGGTCGGACTCGGACCCTCTCCAAGTTACCCTGTAGGTGCGGTCTTTGAGGTATGAGGTGAGGAGGGAAAGTGCAGAGCCTGAAACTCCAAGTTCTTGGAGAGTGAAGGAGGATCTGATGATTCACCGTGTCGAATGCAGCAGACAGGTCCAACAGGATGAGGACAGAGGAGAGGGAGGCTGCTTTAGCCGTGTGCAGTTCCTCAGTAAATCACCAGAAGAATGCAGAGAGGAATTAAACACTAACAGGACACGGAATGGGCTCTGTAGTGTGTTTAGTATATGGCCATGTACAGGCCCGGTTCCAGAACAAAAAATGACAAAAAATGACTCCGGGTGCCTCTGAGATTACAGGGGGGGCAGCAGTTGCAGGTTTACATGAGCAATAGTGGCCGGCAACAGCAATGAAAAATAGCATTGATGGTCCCCAATGAACAGAGTATGGCATTTGTTATGAACCAAGCAACTGAGAACATTTCAAGTGAGTTAAAAGTGCAATCCTGAAATATTTCATACAGTCCAAAGTGGACTGTGGCAAAGAAAAGCACAAAAGCTTCACAACTGTACTGATAAAAGAAATGAGAAGATGTAAATATTGTAAATCAAGGCAAATATGATTTGAACCAGCTCATGGTTTGAAATGGCAAACATTGAAAAGCAAAAGTATTATTAAAACCATGAACTAAATCATCACCTTGGTCCCATCATATACTCTGGGAAGAGAACATTTACTGTGCTTGAAAACTGGATCACATCATCATGTGAGGTTGACTTTGTGATGGAGAACATTTCAGCTGCAACATCAGCTCGTTGATAAGCTTGGGATATGAGATAGTTTTGTAGGCATTCGTGGTGAAGGCATCTGTGCTATTGTATGCATTATTTGACCAACATTTCTACAGGCAGGCAGAATATGGCACTATTTTCACATGAATATTCCCTTGTCTATTTGTATACCACGAGCTGCAAAATGACCGCCTAACCCCACTGTGCAGGCGGGTACTTGTTTAGATCTACCTGGGCAGGCTCTGTTTTGCCGTGGTATCCTGGCTGGCACCTGCGGGCCGCAGAGGGGCGGCGGTGTTTCGGGCGATGAAGAGTGCTGTTCCGGGGGCGAGGGCGGCGAGTCAGGCGGGAGTAAGCTTGTGTCCACAACGGAGGGTACCGTGATGTTCCCATCTGACCCGTTGCTACGGTCTGCAGTAGATGCAGTGTTGCTGGCGTTTAGTGACGGTTGCTTTAACCATGTTCGTATAAATGATTATCCACAGATGTGTGTCACTGCTGTGGAAGCACTTTGGAAATGATGCACGCGCAGCGGAGCAGGTCACGCGCACCTGACACAATTTGTTGTTTGTATTTTTCGCTTCGTTCTCTTTTTTGAATAGAGGGTGCATAACATTCAACTGCCACGGAGATCCCGACGCGAAGCCTGAAGGGTAAACACCAGGTTTACTAATCTACCCGCATGCGTTACATTACTTCGTTACAGCACAAAGTAATATATTACTGTAACTCCGTTACTTTTGTAACGCGTTACACCCAACACTGGTGAGGATAAATTGTGCAACAAAGTATTCTATTCTATTCTCTGGTAAGCTATTCAAGAGTCTTGTTGTTATTCTGCAGAAAAGATTGGATAATGACTTACAGACTTCCATGTTGGGAGAGCACGGGGACTATTAACCTTGAATACAAGCCACACACACACACACACACACACACACACACACACACACACACACACACACACACACACACACACACACACACACACACACACACACACACACACACACACACACACACACACACACACACACACACACACACACACACACACACACACACACACACACACACACACACACACACACACATAGAAATCCCATGCCTTGCGGAAGGAAATAGCAGATATATAATCAAGTGCAGATGAGGATGATAATGAAACCTGGCTACGTTTGCAAAGCAGAGGCGGATATTTTTCTTGGATTTTAAAGTTGATGATAGCGTACTTTAATAAGCCTGTAAACGTGTTGGGCCTCTTAGTTTGTTGAGTCTTTGGATAATCATAATTGAGGAGGAAATTTCCCTCACAGTAATGTCTGTATAGGTAAGGTGCAAACTGGTTGCTAATAAAGTGCTGCTCTAATGAGTCCTAAAACCTGAAAATGAGTCAGCATTTTTTGTCCTTCTTGTTCCCTTATCTTGTTTTTTTACACGTGATTTTAGTAAGATGCCTCAAAAAGGGACTAACAGCTTATACGTCTGATTTTACTTACTAAAAAATGTTTTTAAATTCCCTAATTATACAGATTTAACATGTCTTAAAAACGTGGTAGCTAACAACTGCTATTAGCTCGCTAATTAGCTAGGTAGCTAACTAGGGCTAGATTAGCAGGGCCAATTAACCCTTTGAAATTAACAGTGGCTTTTCGGCATCAGTATAGAGGTACTGTACGTGACTTAAATAGTGAGAAAAACTCACATTTATGCCTTTCATTTCTATATGTATTTACCAGAAAAACTGTAATTGTTGCTTGTGGCGCAACTGTTGCTACGTAGCCAAGATGGCGGTTCTTGAGTGTGAGAAAACAGCTTTTCACACTCAAAAGTTATGGCATCTCCTTCCAGGTACTTGTACTTCATTTAGTCATACTTTGATTACAGAAGTACGCAATTTGAGACACAGAAACTGCCTGCCTTTGCTGCAAATACAGTAACAACCAGAGATGGCAAAAGTACACACATCCTTAACTTAAGTAGAAGTACACATACTTGTGTTTACAAATACTCTGGTGAAAGTAGAAGAACTGACTAAACTTCTTTACTCAAGTGAAAGTAAAGAGGCTTTGAAGTGTACTTCAGTAAAAAGTACCCATAGCTAGCAGCTGCTTTAAAGAGTACCTGACCTCCCTTTATATCAATAGAACAATAATGCCATTGTTAGCTAATGAATGTTTCCGTGCTGAACAACGGCAACATGACAACGTTTCCATTGGTTTGTACTCCACTACTTCCCACCTCTGGTAACAACCAAATACTGCTTGCCTCTGTTTAAGGAAGGGATGTTTTCATTCTGACTGTGAGAGGAGGTAGAAAAGCCGCAGGACAGGGCCGTACTAAAGGAGAGGAAACCTCCCTGAGCTTTGAGTGCTGAGGGTCAGAGGACAAGGTCTCTGTAACATAACGTGTGAGAGAAATACTAAACTCAGAGTGAGAGCAGCGGGAGAAACACACGGTTGTGATGAGGAGTTAGACACGAGGAGTGGAACATGTTGGAAACAGCGTCTGGCTTTCTCCCAGAGAATGTTTTGGGAGAGCTTCAGGTTGTGACTGTAAAACGAAAGATAAAAAAGCTGTATATTGCAGAAGTTGGACTTGATAACACGAGCTATCACACACACACACACACACACACACACACACACACACACACACACACACACACACACACACACACACACACACACACACACACACACACACACACACACACACACACACACACACACACACACACACACACACACACACACACACACACACACACACACACACACACACACACACACACACACACACACACACACACACGTTTGGCCTGAGGCTGAGGGCAAGAGGTTATGAGCAGATGTATGACTTTAAAGTGAGTCTCATGTTGTCAAGTGGACAAATTACCAATCAAAAAATTAACCGATTACAAAACTTACTTTAGTAGATGTTAAATAAAGTAAAAAGGTGAGCATTTCCTACATTTTAACCTGACTACAGAGAAACAACATGACCTGAACATGGCCGTCTTATTTTTATCGTAGAAATGCTAATATTATCTTCTAAATATGTTTTTAAACCAGGTTATTATACTGTAAGTGGGATTACAAAATAAATGTCCCCTTGACGTCCTGACCAAAACAGCAGCAATGCAATGTTTCAAACAACATACAAACATTTAAGGCAAGGCAAGTTTATTTATATAGCACCTTTCAACACAAGGCAATTCAAAGTGCTTCACAAAAAACGAAACGACATTAAGAAAATGGCATTTAAAATCAGTCATTAAAAAGAAAAGATAATAAAATAAACGTTAAAAGTAAAAATACAAGTTAAAAGTTACTGTGCAGTTTAAGCAGCGGCAAAAAGAAAAGTCTTTAGTCTGGATTTAAAAGCATAGATCAACATACATTATTTCAAACAATATACATGCAAACATGTTTTTTTAATATATATATTATTGTAAGTGTCTTTGGTTTCCTGAGAAGCTTATTGTACAACTTGAAAATTAAATTAAAGATGTTTGTGTCCAACCTGGGTCATATTTTGCACTTTTCTATAATGTATGAAAACATCTCTTGCAAAATAACTCAACTCGAGTTCGACGGGGCAAATTAAATGAGTAACCGTATGATTATTAGGTTAAATAACATGTTATATTTGTTATTTAAACCATTTCTATGTGAGTGACATCTTAAATAGATTCACCTAAAATGCCCTCTTTAAGCGCCTGCAGCAGGAAGCAGTAACTCTGCTAAATCTAATAAGCGTTATTTTAATAGTCTCGCTTTCCCTCTCCAATTAAGTGGTGAGGATGATGTTATTAGATAAGGAGTTTTCCTACAACTTGTTTTGCTTTCTCTACCGGAGTCCGTTCTGGTGACGTGACTTCTTCCTCAGTGAGATCCCAACCGGTTGGAAAACTAAAAACCACTAAAACAATGATGGGATATTACTGTTAGGGAATAATGTGCTTATGTATTCAACCTTTGACACAGTTCATAAGTGTCCTCCTCTCACTGTCTCCTTTCCCACGGCACAGGTCTCCGGCTTGGGGTTCTGCTGCTATCTCTCTTGAGGAGGGGCCGCTGGGCGCATTGATGTTGCCCGGAGAATGACCGAGCACAAGCCGCCATGAGGTAGTTCACTGTTCAGGGACGTAGGTTCCCTGCAGCACGTTATTTTCTAACGATGACAGCTCTAGTTGGATTCAGGGTCCATATTTGTCCAGTCTCGCTGATTATTACACTCTGAACTAGATAAAACCTGGAACTACAGAAGCGTTCTTCAGAATTGATTGTGGCATCTCAACCTGGTCAGACCGTGGCCCGTGACATGTCTCGTGAATTCTCCGGGCGAAGCTCCAAATAAACCGTCAGTGTTTGCCATCAAAGCTCCAGCTCTCCTCGCGTCTCTCTGAGTCCTGTTTCCAATTGCTTCAGAAGTTCCCCCCACTATTACGAAACACCAGTGGCGGTTCTAGACCAATTTGACTGGGGGGGCCAGCTATTTTCTGAGGGGGGGCACAATAAATGCAGGACGAAAAAGAGAACTAGACAGTATAGTAATTGCGCATAAGAAAACAATGCAATACAGTTACTGGTATTTGTTTCAGTACACCTATTTATTTCAGATAGATCTTGTAGTTATTACCGTTAGCTTCAGCTTAAGTTATAGCACAATTTTTGCACTAACACCATATTTATATTTATATAAAAATAAAGGCAATGAACAGTTACATCTCTACTTTAGATCTACAATTACACGGATACAATAGTTTAACTCACCTTCAATTATCGTGGTAGTCTCTCGAAACGTAGGTTTCAATCAGTCTTTCTTGGATGCAACAGCCTCTGATGATCCGAGATGAAAGTGTTTGTTTTTCGCGCGCTTCAGGACAGTAAAAGTGAGTGCCCCGCTCTAATGGGTCCTGAGTGCACCGCTCTAATGGGTCCGACTAGAATGACGAATAACATTAGTTCCGCCTATTTCGTCATTCAATAAATCGTGTAATAAATCATACATTTTTCTTTTTTTTCACTTTTCCTTTTTAGGGGGGCCACAGGGGGGTCAGAGGTCAGTGTTAGGGGGCACTGACCCCCCCTGCCCCCCCCCCTAGAACCGCCCCTGCGAAACACCATCTTTCCCAAGCCATGTCCATCTTAAAGGGAGAACAAGAATCCATTGGTCGATGTGATTGCTCTTATATCCCATCATTGAAGTCGTTCTAAAATTGTGCCAGTTTTTGTAATGTTTCTTGTAAGAGAATGTTGTAAGATGTGCAAGTAACTTTACAGAGCTCAGGTGTTTAAATGTCTTATTAGTTTAATAATAGTTTAATAGTTTTCAATAACAAACTGAAAACCAACCTGTTTACACTGCACTTTGGCCAATGAGACAAAATCTCTCTTTGTACATAACACTTACGGCCCGTCCACACTACAGCGTCGACAACTCCAATCTGCCCCTTCACTTTCAATGGGGTGACGTCACGTTGCCTCACTTTTTCGCCGAACTGAATTGTGGGTAGCAGAGCGGTCCGTCTCCGCCGTCTTCGGCGCCAGCCAATCAAATCCCGTTTCGGAAAATCTGACAGCTCAAGCCGTAGCCAATCAAACCGCGTCTAAGCTGGGAGAGATATCCCGCCGTTCATTTCTATATTTCAAAAAAGTCGGAGGAGAAACTAACTATCGCCGTAGCAAATCTCCCGGTTTTGTATGACCAGACCCTCTTCACCTACCGGGATACAAACCGGAGGAACCAGGCATGGAGGGAGGTGGCATAGGCAGTGGGGGAAACTGGTAGGTCTTCGCCTGTTTGGGGAGTTTATATATATATATATTGCTCCCATAAAATCCCCGGGTTCTTTTGCTTTGTATGTCGGGGGCGGGAGATTCATGTGATTGGTTGTTGGTCGCGTTGCTTGAATAAAATCCCCAAGCTACAGACACGCCCAGCTCCAAGCTATTTTTGAAGCTGTAGTGTGGACGCTCCGTTATAAAGGTTGGCTAATTGAAAGCTAGCGTCCCTGCAGGATTCTTTCTAGTTTGTATCTTATTGGTTGATTCCATTAATTGGATGTCACATTGGATACGAGTGTAAGCTAAATGAAATGTAATGTAAATCAATGTTGTGTGTCGATCGTTAGCCACACAGAAAACTATCAGCTAACTGTCGATTGTAAGTAACAGTCACATGAATTTGCAGCTTCACAATCCTCAAAGAAGTATCTCTGAATATCACCCTCTCTTTAATCTGGAGGAGTTCTTGACTGTGTCCCCTCACAGCACACCTGTTTCTGGAAAACCGTCCTCCTGCAGTCTGATCCGACCACTGCCGGCCTCCAGGGAAGGCGAAGCGGAAACGATTCCAGTAAAGAATTCAAAAAACTCCAAATATCCTCAGCACTTCAGAGGAGGCTATCACAACCACACACATCCCTTACAGTATGAACCCTGGGGCAGACTGAGCAGATCTGTCTCTCCTCTCTCGTGTCACGGTGCATGAATATGTATGAACACGCTCTCCGACACACCGGTAGATAAACGCCCGCGAGCCACGTGTGATATTTTCATTTACTGTACAGACGCATGATTCTGTTCTCCTGCCAGAGAGGGCAAAAGTACACACATCCTTTACTCAAGTAGAAGTACACACATCCTTTACTCAAGTAGAAGTACACACATCCTTTACTCAAGTAGAAGTACACACATCCTTTACTCAAGTAGAAGTACACACATCCTTTACTCAAGTAGAAGTACACACATCCTTTACTCAAGTGGAAGTACACACATCCTTTACTCAAGTAGAAGTACACACATCCTTTACTCAAGTAGAAGTACAGATATTCGTGTTTAAAAATACTCTGGTGAAAGTAGAAGTACTGACTAAACTTCTTACTCAAGTGAAAGTAAAGAGGCTTTGAAGTGTACTTCAGTAGAAAGTACCCATAGCTAGCAGCTGCTTTAAAGAGTACCTGACCTCCCTTTATATTAATAGAACAATAATGTCATTGTTAGCTAATGAATGTTTCCATGCTGAACAACGGCAACATGACAACGTTTCCATTGGTCCCTCTTCTTTAGAGAAGACCAGGAAGTGATGGATACACGGATCGTGTTCCAACCAATAGGCACGCAATGACTCTAAAGAAGTGTACTTCAGTAAAAAGTACCCATAGCTAGCAGCTGTTTTAAAGAGTACCTGACCTCCCTTTATATCAATCGAACAATAATGTCATTGTTACCGTCTACTGTATGCGCACACCACTATAGCCCCTGTTTCCAGCTCCCACATGATGACATTGTTGTCATAGCAACGTCAAGAGAGTGAGCCGCAGACGAGCAAACCGAGCACTTGACTGGATTCAATTATAAGTAATATGCAGTTGTTATGTTGGCAGATCACAAAAGAACAAATAACACATGCTAATTGTAAAAACATTGTTTTAACAAACAACAAAACACATCCATTCCTGTGCAACACTTTAGGATTAGCTTACAACGAAGAAGACTACAAATAAATATGGTCCACTCTCAAAGTTGGTAAAGGGTAACTTAACTTGTTATTTTAATTGTGGCCCTTTTTGAAAGATCCCAAAAGTTAGTCTCAATACAGTAGCTAATCTAGGGGGCATCTTTCTCATGCTTTTAAATTGTATTTAGGGAGAAGTTGTATTTAGGGAGACGTTGTATGGAAAATGCAAGTTTGTAGTATTATATAAACGCTTTAGGAGGCTCATGATACTTCCCCTTGTAGGATGTCATCCCGGAGTCTCATTTTACATACACAGTCATATTGACGTTAATAAAATGTAAAGAAAATAAGGCAATATTCCTCTTAGTCAAGACACTATACTGGAGTAAATTTGATTGTGTTGAATATTATAAGTGGATAATATTATACAAGAACAAATGTAACTTCAAAAGAGTGTTTCTCTCCATGTTCATGATGTGATGTAACATTGTGACACTGATGGCTTTAGATTCTTACATATATTGACAAGTGTGATTTTCTTCTCTTCATAGAAGCCCACTTCCTCCTGCTGCTTCCCACTTTAGCCGGCTCACAGAATGTTTAGCAGAGTACAAGAGAGGTGAAGGGTTAGCTCATCTTCTAAGTTATCTTGCACGGGGTGTGGACACAAGTGTGGCTGATAACACACACTATCAAATCCTAAAGCAGACATGTTGGCTGTGCAGGTCTATTCACAAAGCTATTCAAACTTTCTCCACCATCATTTCTATTTCTACTCCACTGAGAGCTATAACTAAAAGCTTCTGCGATTTCCACCCACAGCCACACACATGTAGCGTTGTGTGCAAAGCTTTGTGATTCAAGCATCAAACGTTATGCTCGAATACTGATTAACTATCAGCCCTTCATCCGGTTCAAGCCCCGAAGAGTCAATATGCATTTTTAATGATCTACCAGGTTCTTCATTATTTATCCTTCAGTGAAATTGCTGCCCGCTGGCCAATGGTTAATGGTCTGAGCTTCTATTTCCACCTGACCAATAGATGACATCGAGGCTGATGGAGAAACAGAGGTGTGTTAGCTAATGAATGTTTCCATGCTGAACAACGGCAACATGACAACGTTTCCATTGGTCCCTCTTCTTTAGAGAAGACCAGGAAGTGATGGATACACGGATCGTGTTCCAACCAATAGGCACGCAGTGACTCTAAAGAATAATGACCACGCCCCAACACACATTCAGACTAAAGGAACCAGCTGTTTGGGAAATGAGAGAAGTAGAAAGTACAGGTATTTGAGTTCAACATGTGAGAAGTAGAAAGTACAGGTATTTGTGTTCAACATGTAAGAAGTAGAAAGTACAGGTATTTGGGTTCAACATGTAAGAAGTAGAAAGTACAGGTATTTGGGTTCAACATGTAAGAAGTAGAAAGTACAGGTATTTGAGTTCAACATGTAAGAAGTAGAAAGTACAGGTATTTGTGTTCAACATGTAAGAAGTAGAAAGTACAGGTATTTGAGTTCAACATGTAAGAAGTAGAAAGTACAGGTATTTGTGTTCAACATGTAAGAAGTAGAAAGTACAGGTATTTGAGTTCAACATGAGAGAAGTAGAAAGTACAGGTATTTGAGTTCAACATGTGAGAAGTAGAAAGTACAGGTATTTGAGTTCAACATGTAAGAAGTAGAAAGTACAGGTATTTGAGTTCAACATGTAAGAAGTAGAAAGTACAGGTATTTGTGTTCAACATGAGAGAAGTAGAAAGTACAGGTATTTGAGTTCAACATGTAAGAAGTAGAAAGTACAGGTATTTGAGTTCAACATGTGAGAAGTAGAAAGTACAGGTATTTGAGTTCAACATGTAAGAAGTAGAAAGTACAGGTATTTGAGTTCAACATGTAAGAAGTAGAAAGTACAGGTATTTGTGTTCAACATGAGAGAAGTAGAAAGTACAGGTATTTGAGTTCAACATGTAAGAAGTAGAAAGTACAGGTATTTGAGTTCAACATGTAAGAAGTAGAAAGTACAGGTATTTGAGTTCAACATGTAAGAAGTAGAAAGTACAGGTATTTGTGTTCAACATGTAAGAAGTAGAAAGTACAGGTATTTGAGTTCAACATGAGAGAAGTAGAAAGTACAGGTATTTGAGTTCAACATGTAAGAAGTAGAAAGTACAGGTATTTGAGTTCAACATGAGAGAAGTAGAAAGTACAGGTATTTGAGTTCAACATGTAAGAAGTAGAAAGTACAGGTATTTGAGTTCAACATGTAAGAAGTAGAAAGTACAGGTATTTGAGTTCAACATGTAAGAAGTAGAAAGTACAGGTATTTGTGTTCAACATGTAAGAAGTAGAAAGTACAGGTATTTGAGTTCAACATGAGAGAAGTAGAAAGTACAGGTATTTGTGTTCAACATGTAAGAAGTAGAAAGTACAGGTATTTGAGTTCAACATGTAAGAAGTAGAAAGTACAGGTATTTGGGTTCAACATGTAAGAAGTAGAAAGTACAGGTATTTGAGTTCAAAATGTAAGAAGTAGAAACTACAGGTATTTGTGTTCAACATGTAAGAAGTAGAAAGTACAGGTATTTGAGTTCAACATGTAAGAAGTAGAAACTACAGGTATTTGTGTTCAACATGTGAGAAGTAGAAAGTACAGGTATTTGGGTTCAACATGTGAGAAGTAGAAAGTACAGGTATTTGAGTTCAACATGTAAGAAGTAGAAAGTACAGGTATTTGGGTTCAACATGTAAGAAGTAGAAAGTACAGGTATTTGGGTTCAACATGTAAGAAGTAGAAAGTACAGGTATTTGAGTTCAACATGTAAGAAGTAGAAAGTACAGGTATTTGAGTTCAACATGTAAGAAGTAGAAAGTACAGGTATTTGGGTTCAACATGTAAGAAGTAGAAAGTACAGGTATTTGAGTTCAACATGTAAGAAGTAGAAAGTTCAGGTATTTGTGTTCAACATGTAAGAAGTAGAAAGTACAGGTATTTGAGTTCAACATGTGAGAAGTAGAAAGTACAGGTATTTGGGTTCAACATGTGAGAAGTAGAAAGTACAGGTATTTGAGTTCAACATGTGAGAAATAGAAAGTACAGGTATTTGGGTTCAACATGTGAGAAGTAGAAAGTACAGGTATTTGAGTTCAACATGTGAGAAGTAGAAAGTACAGGTATTTGGGTTCAACATGTGAGAAGTAGAAAGTACAGGTATTTGAGTTCAACATGTGAGAAATAGAAAGTACAGGTGTTTGTGTTCAACATGTAAGAAGTAGAAAGTACAGGTATTTGTGTTCAACATGTGAGAAGTAGAAAGTACAGGTATTTGTGTTCAACATGTGAGAAGTAGAAAGTACAGGTATTTGAGTTCAACATGTGA
Organism: Pseudochaenichthys georgianus; assembly: GCF_902827115.2. NCBI lineage: Eukaryota > Metazoa > Chordata > Actinopteri > Perciformes > Channichthyidae > Pseudochaenichthys > Pseudochaenichthys georgianus. Next base: position 20,100 of record NW_027262498.1, read on the forward strand.
GAAGTAGAAAGTACAGGTATTTGAGTTCAACATGAGAGAAGTAGAAAGTACAGGTATTTGTGTTCAACATGTATGAAGTAGAAAGTACAGGTATTAGTGTTCAACATGTAAGAAGTAGAAAGTACAGGTATTTGAGTTCAACATGTAAGAAGTAGAAAGTACAGGTATTTGTGTTCAACATGTAAGAAGTAGAAAGTACAGGTATTTGAGTTCAACATGTAAGAAGTAGAAAGTACAGGTATTTGGGTTCAACATGTGAGAAGTAGAAAGTACAGGTATTTGTGTTCAACATGTGAGAAGTAGAAAGTACAGGTATTTGTGTTCAACATGTAAGAAGTAGAAAGTACAGGTATTTGGGTTCAACATGTGAGAAGTAGAAAGTACAGGTATTTGTGTTCAACATGTGAGAAGTAGAAAGTACAGGTATTTGTGTTCAACATGTGAGAAGTAGAAAGTACAGGTACTTGTGTTCAACATGTAAGAAGTAGAAAGTACAGGTACTTGTGTTCAACATGTAAGAAGTCAAAGTAAAAAGTCGTCAGAAAAATAAGTAGTGGAGTAACTGATACCAGAAACATAAGGAAACAGTAACGAAGTATTTGTACTGCACTACTTCCCACCTCTGCCCACTGAGGCGATGTTTTCAGTGAGGAAGGGAAGGTGGTACAGTGAGTGGCTCGCTCTGTTTGAACGGTGCATTCCACAGTCAGGCTTTAGAAAAACATTCCCTTCATGCAGAGCTACTGGTACAAATAACTCCAAGTGCCCCGTCAGCTAATGATCCAGCCTTGACTCTCACACACTCTGTACCTGTGCAGGCAGGAGTTCATGCATTCTGTATATGAAGCACAAAGGTTGATATAAGCACACAAGGTGTTACAAAAACACAAAGGCCTCTCTGCATGCAGATCCGTGTCTATATACAATTACTGTGAAAATAAAAACATGCTCAATGAATCTCTTTTAAAATAAAAGCAAACATCTGAACTACGTTTGACTGAAACATGATGGAGTTCGGGTTTTAAAACGGATTTATTTGTATAACCTGAGACATGTTTTTAAGACTTTAAGGCACCATTTAAGACTCAAACAACATCGTATTGTTATTATACATGTTATTTTATTGTAGCATTAGGTGCATTGTAACAAGGACCTGTCCCATGTGCGACAACATTATTTAGATTTAGTCAATTCTTATTTTTTAACTCCAACTAGTGTAGTGTCGCATTTAGGCATATAGTGTTACGATTGACTAATTAACAATGTGGAACAGTTGTACTGATATACATGACCATATCCAGCTCTCCTCTGTACTTATATATACTCCTATTGAACCTGAGCAGAGCAGCTCGTGGCTCTCAAAGCTGGAATCTGAGGAGAAACAACATACTGTACAGGCTCTCCTGGGGGTGTCTGTTTTCCCCTGCACACACACACACACACACACACACACACACACACACACACACACACACACACACACACACACACACACACACACACACACACACACACACACACACACACACACACACACACACACACACACACACACACACACACACACACACACACACACACACACACACACACACACACACACACACACACACCACACACACACACACACACACACACACACACACACACACACACACACACACACACACACATACCATGTATACATCACTTCAGGGGACATTACATTGACGTACATGCATTTCCTGGAGACTTATCCTAACCGTAACCATAACAACACATGCCTAACCCTAACCAAGTCTTCACCCTAAAATTAATGATCCCCCTTATGGGGACCTCCATTTTGTCCCCATAAGGGAAGCCAGTCCCCACACGTGACTATGTAAACAGATGTAGGTCCCCACAAGTATAGTAATGCTAGGCCACACACACACACACACACACACACACACACACACACACACACACACACACACACACACACACACACACACACACACACACACACACACACACACAACACCACACACACACACACACACACACACACACACACACACACACACACACACACACACACGGTAAAATACACATATATTGTATAAACTCAAAACCTTGCACTGCTTTCCTTGGTAAATAGATTATGCACAATCCTATTAAAGCAGTCAAAATGTCAGTCGAAATCCCGATGTTGCTTCAATCTTTATTCACATAATCGTAGTATCAAAGTACATTTACCTGGCTTTATTACAGGTAGCTTCTGGTTTCTTTTATTTCAGATATGTTTTAGGGGTTTGAAAATGTAAATGTTCAGGAAAACTCCTTCTATATTTAACTTTCACGATGGCTACCTTTTTATATTCCTTTACTTCACTGTTTTACAACCTCCATTAGAGCTCGTTCATTTATCCGAGGAAGCAGAAGGAGGTATTAACTTCCTGTCTGGTGTCCCGAGGCCTGGGCAAATCTGGTGAGTCAAGTTTACTTTGGGGTGGATTAAGGATGAGAATGTTTGCTCTCTTAACTAAGTCCTTCGGTGACTCCTCTGCATCGCCCGGTGTCTCCGGTGCCAAAACGCCCCGCGGCTGAAAGCTCTGACTCACACGGACCACCACAACATGTCTGATGTCTGCAGAGCACTGAATAGATCCTTAATACCACATTTAATATATTATACAAGATCAGACTCTTAGGCAGACTGACACCGGCTGATGAACATTTCCAATAACTCCAGCAAGTCTGTTTCTTAAATATTCTGTTCAGTTTCAGGTGCATATCAGTATGTAGTGTCTCTACTTTAAAGAGTCCTCTCCTGCTGATGTTCAGGTGCATATCAGTATGTAGTGTCTCTACTTTAAAGAGTCCTCTCCTGCTGATGATCAGGTGCATATCAGTATGTAGTGTCTCTACTTTAAAGAGTCCTCTCCTGCTGATGTTCAGGTGTATATCAGTATGTAGTGTCTCTACTTTAAAGAGTCCTCTCCTGCTGATGTTCAGGTGTATATCAGTATGTAGTGTCTCTACTTTAAAGAGTCCTCTCCTGCTGATGTTCAGGTGTATATCAGTATGTAGTGTCTCTACTTTAAAGAGTCCTCTCCTGCTGATGTTCAGGTGTATATCAGTATGTAGTGTCTCTACTTTAAAGAGTCCTCTCCTGCTGATGTTCAGGTGTATATCAGTATGTAGTGTCTCTACTTTAAAGAGTCCTCTCCTGCTGATGTTCAGGTGTATATCAGTATGTAGTGTCTCTACTTTAAAGAGTCCTCTCCTGCTGATGTTCAGGTAATAATAATAATAATAATAGCTTGGATTTATATAGCGCCTTTCAAGGGACCCAAGGTCGCTTTACAAGTAATATGGCAAAAACAAACAAAACAAAAGTCAGACAGACGAAACAACAGATCGATTAGGGGCCGAAAGCCTTGGCAGACAGATGGGACTTGAGGGTCCTTTGAAGGCGTCGAGTGTGGGGATGTTGCGAATCTCCGCAGGGAGAGCGTTCCAGAGGGTGGGGGCTGCCACGCTGAAGGCTCTGTCCCTGAAGGTTCACAGTTTGGTGCGGGGGGCGGTGAGCAGGCCAGAGTCTGAGGACCGCAGGTTCCGGGGTGGGGCATGTGGGTGAAGGATGTCCGATAGGTACTGGGGGGCATGGGCATGGAGGGACTTGTAGGTAAGGAGGAGGACTTTGTAGGTGATGCGGGACTTGACCGGCAACCAGTGGAGGTGGATGAGGGTGGGAGTGATGTGCTGCCACGGCTTTGTGTGCGTGAGGACCCTAGCAGCACAGCTTTGGACATACTGGAGCCTGTCCGGGGTTTTGTTGGGAACCCCGAACAGGACACCATTTCAGTAGTCCAAGCGGGTGGTGACAAATGCATGCACTAGGGTTTCGGCAACTGACTCCGAGAGTGACGGTCGGAGTCTGGCAATGTTCCTTAGGTGATAAAAGACCGATTTGGTCACAGATTTTACATGGGAATGGAAGTAAAGGGTGGAGTCGAGAATGACACCCAGGTTGCGGGCTTCAGGAGATGGGGAGATGGAGCAGCCGTCGACCTCAAGGACGACTTCACCAACCTTCTGGAGCAGGGCCTTGGGTGCCACAACCATGAGCTCTGTTTTATTGCTGTTCAGCTTCAGATAGTTTGAGGACATCCATGTTTTGATGTCATGCAGGCAGTTGATGAGAGACTGGGGGGGGAGCTGGGAGGATGGAGTGGTGCTGAGATACAGTTGGGTATCATCAGCGTAGCAGTGGAAGTTGAGTCCATGATGTCGGATGATCTGGCCGAGGGGGAGCATGTAAATGGTGAACAGGAGGGGGCCAAGCACAGAGCCCTGGGGTACACCGTGGTGGACTGGGGCCGGAGGTGAGTTTGAGCCACTGATGGAGACAAACTGTTTCCTGTTGTGGAGGTAGGATGTCAACCAGGACAGCGCTGTGCCAGTGACACGTAGGAGGTCTGAGAGGCGGGTGAGGAGGATGTTGTGAGAGATGGTGTCAAACGCTGCAGAGAGGTCCAGAAGGATGAGGATGCTGAGGTGGCCAGAGTCAGCAGCAATGAGGAGATCAGTGTATATCAGTATATAGTGTCTCTACTTTAAAGAGTCCTCTCCTGCTGATGTTCAGGTGCATATCAGTATGTAGTGTCTCTACTTTAAAGAGTCCTCTCCTGCTGATGTTCAGGTGTATATCAGTATGTAGTGTCTCTACTTCAAAGAGTCCTCTCCTGCTGATGTCCAGGTGTATATCAGTATGTAGTGTCTCTACTTTAAAGAGTCCTCTCCTGCTGATGTTCAGGTGTATATCAGTATGTAGTGTCTCTACTTTAAAGAGTCCTCTCCTGCTGATGTCCAGGTGTATATCAGTATGTAGTGTCTCTACTTTAAAGAGTCCTCTCCTGCTGATGTTCAGGTGTATATCAGGGTACAGGGATTGTAGCCTTTGCAGACCATTTACATGCACTAAAACCTATAGAACACACTACAGGAGAGGGGAAAACCCCAAACCGCCTCTTTAAACCTTCATCCCTTTCTCTTCAGCCCTAAAACAATGGGTGTCAGCTTCAGTATTCACTCACTATTTGAATATGTGAACATCCTGTCTTGGTTAAACATTACTTTTGAGATATATGTTGCAACACACATGGGAGCGATGTTACACTCAACGCAATGTGCTCTCAGTGCAACATCCAGCACACCCTCACCGAATGTCAACACACCTCCAACATATTCTGCTTTCACTTCATAATCGATTCCGCATGAGTTGGCAGCAGGACTGCATGATGTTTAAATTTATATCTAATAATCACAGCTGTTTATAATCTTTAAAAACGGTATTGGTTAGTAGATATGTTTCAAATAAAGGAGAATACACAATGGTGCCTTCTGCAGTATGACAACAGATTAAATTACCATGAATATACACACACACACACACACACACACACACACACACACACACACACACACACACACACACACACACACACACACACACACACACACACACACACACACAATGTTGGCCATTGGGAGCAATTTGGGATTAACACATCGACATTTTGACTGCATATGTCGATGCATATTTACTCATAATTAATGTTCAGAGAAAAAATACATGGCTTCTATTTTTATATTGGTGCTACTGCCAGTGTCATGGGTAAGAAACATTGTTTGGTTTGCAGGATCCATGGTATCACTTCTCTCTCTGGTCATTGGCTGAAATCTAGTTTTCACCGCTGCCCTCTTTGAGCTCATGTACACAGAACTGTGTATGTGTGCACAGGTGCGTCTAAAGTGTGTGTGATGTGGACAAAGCAAAAGCCAGATTCCCTCTGCCTGAGAGATCTGTATCATATATATTCTATATGTTTGTGTGCCTGTAAATGGTTTGTCCAGAGGGAGTTTCTCTCTCACACATGTCGTCCTTAAAAGGCTGTACTTTTGGAAGATGTTTGAAGAAATGCTCACATCCAAAGCAGTAACAGAAGGATGGGATGAATCCTACTTTACTTCGAAATATGTGGGAATGTGGAAAAACAATCCTAATCATAAACACGTGGTCATTTTTTATCTTCTCGTGTAAATCTGTAAAGTATCAGAGGCAAGCTGCTGTGCGGATTCATTTACAAGCTTTCAAAGATCCGCACCATCAGATCCTTATGCGAGATATGCAGGGACAGAAGAAGAGGAGGGTGTGTGTGACTGAATAATCAGTTGTTGCACATTTCCAGGCTCGGGGCTTAAACTGGTCTTTCATGTCGGTCGGTCTGTGATCTCAGCGTAAAGCCCGTTTCAGCCATCATAGCAGAAAATGTAATAAAACAGAGCCAAGCTAAGCTTTCCCAAGTGTCCCGACTTTAAACACTGTGCCTGTCTTTGACACTGAGACAACAGTCCCATTGTGCGGGGACGCAGACAGTCTGTGTTGTACTAATGTTGACATTTCACAGAGACAACAGCCCGGTTACAGCCTCAGACATCACAACGCCTCTGAAACACAGACTCTCTGACTCTCTCACACAATTACACAAATGACTGTGTGAAATAATATCTCTAAAACATCAAAGTGGGAGATAAATGACCTTTTATGTAACGAGGAGTCATGAGAATAATGCCCAGGTTCACGACCAATGAGAAAAGATGTATAAATGATTCTAATTAAGGTCCATTATTTAAACTACCGGCAGTAAACCACGTTGGAGAAGTAGGCAGCGTGGGTGGCCTGATGTAAATTAAACATGACTTTCGACTCAGAAAAAGGTGAAATTTAAGACGGAGAAAGTATTTTATCCCATTATCCTTTTGGAAAAGTACTCAGATCATTTAGTCAAATAAACGTGGCAATACTACGGTGCAGGGATTTTAGCCTTTGCAGACCATTGACATGCACATAAACACATATAACACTACAGCAGTGTTTCTCAAACTTTTTCATACCAAGGACCACTTAACCAATAAAATAACACTCGCGGACCACCTAACTCCACAAATATCCAAAAACACATCGTTTTTTTACAAATCGCCTGAAAATGGTACAAACAAGTGGCAACATGTGTGATGAAGGTGTTATCTGGGCTATATCATGCAATCGAAAGTGAAACTTAAGCTCGTTCCATTGCGGAGATATTCCCGCGAGAGTGCGGAAAACTTAAATAAATTAATTTATTTCAAATGTGAAATTTTACCAATATACTCACGGACCACTAGGGGGCGCTCGCGGACCACCAGTGGAAAAAACCCAAAAAGCATAAAAGGGCCTCTTTAATTGACTGTATAATGAATATTGATGGCTTATTGCGTCCATCACATCAATGTTGAACCATATGTTAACCATAACAATTTAACAGTCGCTTCTTTCGGATACCAGTGAGGAGGTAAGTTTCCTAAATAGTGCAAAGAAAAACTCACGTTGAACCTTTTATTGGAATAGTGCTGTGTTTAACAAAGCAACCACAATTGCAGCTCGTTGCACAACATCTGTTTAATAGCCAAGATGGTGGTCTTTGAGTGTTAGAAGGGTCCTTTCTCACGGACCTGTGAGTGCCTATCCGGGTGTTCGTAGTGCCATTTTGACCGTTTTGGCATTGGGAAGCCCTTATGCTCTCAAACAGCTAATGTAAATATAGAAGTACTTGCTTTGAGACACAGCAAAAGTGAATTAGAAGCAGCAACAAACACATCCGAATCTTTAGTAAAGTCCTGGTAAAATAGGAACTGAAAAAATGAATGAATTTAGATGCTAGGCAAAGATATTAAGATGTCGAAGGCTCAGGAGAACATTTTTGAAAACATTAGCTGTAAGGACCTGATTAGGAATCTCTTAAGCCCCTGTCACACTGTCCCGAAATTGACGCCCGATGGACACACGAATATGGAATTGTGAATTTCGCACGAAGATGGCCCCGAACCACACGCGAAGGCAACATTTACATTACATTTAAGACAAACAACTGCAATGAAAGTACCAAAACAATTATGTTACAGTACTATGATACTGTACTGATATCTTCAGACTTTGTTCTTTACTTTCTCCGTCTTTATATGTAGAAGATATTACGTTTTCTCCGTAATGTTGTTTCCATAACAACAACAATTTCCTGTGAACTCTCCTTCAAAATAATATATTATATCCTTTTCAGTTTCACAGAACACAAATTGGGTTATTTACATAATATGTTTACATGATTTTGTTGTGCAATAAAACAACCCGATGGACACACGATAAAGGAAACGTTCAAATTCGGCTGTGATCGTAGCAACATCGGGCCGTTCGTGAGAACATCTTAAGCCATCGTATGACCGCCGGTGGAGTTTCTCAGGCTCCGGCAGCAACTTCGTGAGCGGAGGCAAAATCTTTGGCATGCCAAAAAATTGCAGAAGGACCTTGAGAAGGCTCATTTTCGTGTTGAATTCGTGTGTCCATGTTGCCCTTCGTAAGGCCATCGTGAGGGCATCTTGTTATCATCGGTGCCATCGGGCACTCGCCCCGATCAGAGTGAGGGCGAATGCACCGAAGATGACACGATTTGACGAGATGCCCTCACGAGTGCCTTACGAAGTTGCCGCTCACGAAGTTGCTGCCGGAGCCTGAGAAACTCCACCGGCGGTCATACGAT
>NW_027262499.1:0-28672 GCF_902827115.2 Pseudochaenichthys georgianus
GCTAGTGATGGACAGGTGAGTGTTTACCCTCAGGTGTCTGGTGACAGAGGGGCTAGTGATGGCACAGCGTGAGTGTTACCTCCAGGTGTCTGATGACGAGGGGCTAGTGATGGACAGGTGAGTGTTTACCTCCAGGTGTCTGATGAGAGGGGCTAGTGATGGACAGGTGAGTGTTTACCTCCAGGTGTCTGATGACAGAGGGGTTGTAGTCGATGGTCTTGCGGTTCACAGCCTTCCTCATGCGCTTCCCGTCGAAGGTGAGCTGCTGCATCGCCTGCTGCTGGGCGAAGTCCGGCCTCTTGTAGAACACCTGCCGCGGAGCCTGGTGCTGGAAGCGCGGCATGTGGAAGAAGCGCTGCGGGGAACCGATGTCCGTCGCCATGGTGACTCTCTGTACCTGCAGGGGGGTACAGGTCGGTTAGAGTATGGTTAGATCAATCAGGAGCTTTAAACAGCTAATGTTGGGCTATAAAGGAACTACAGCACGGTCACATGACTTCACGTCACCACCGCTAAGCTAACGGTGGCTAATGTTGGGCTATAAAGGAACTACAACACGGTCACATGACTTCACGTCACCACCGCTAAGCTAAAGGAGGCTAACGTTGGGCTATAAAGGAACTACAGCACGGTCACATGACTTCACGTCACCACCGCTAAGCTAAAGGAGGCTAACGTTGGGCTATAAAGGAACTACAGCACGGTCACATGACTTCACGTCACCACCGCTAAGCTAACGGTGGTTAATGTTGGGCTATAAAGGAACTACAGCACGGTCACATGACTTCACGTCACCACCGCTAAGCTAAAGGTGGCTAATGTTGGGCTATAAAGGAACTACAGCACGGTCACATGACTTCACCACCGCTAAGTTAAGGTGGCTAATGTTGGGCTATAAAGGAACTACAGCACGGTCACATGACTTCACGTCACCACCGCTAAGCTAAAGGAGGCTAATGTTGGGCTATAAAGGAACTACAGCACGGTCACATGACTTCACGTCACCACCGCTAAGCTAAAGGAGGCTAATGTTGGGCTATAAAGGAACTACAGCACGGTCACATGACTTCACGTCACCACCGCTAAGCTAAAGGCGGCTAATGTTGGGCTATAAAGGAACTACAGCACGGTCACATGACTTCACGTCACCACCGCTAAGCTAAAGGAGGCTAATGTTGGGCTATAAAGGAACTACAGCACGGTCACATGACTTCACGTCACCACCGCTAAGCTAAAGGAGGCTAATGTTGGGCTATAAAGGAACTACAGCACGGTCACATGACTTCACCACCGCTAAGTTAAGGTGGCTAATGTTGGGCTATAAAGGAACTACAGCACGGTCACATGACTTCACGTCACCACCGCTAAGCTAAAGGAGGCTAATGTTGGGCTATAAAGGAACTACAGCACGGTCACATGACTTCACATCACCACCGCTAAGCTAAAGGAGGCTAATGTTGGGCTATAAAGGAACTACAGCACGGTCACATGACTTCACGTCACCACCGCTAAGCTAAAGGAGGCTAACGTTGGGCTATAAAGGAACTACAGCACGGTCACATGACTTCACGTCACCACCGCTAAGCTAAAGGAGGCTAATGTTGGACTATAAAGGAACTACAGCACGGTCACATGACTTCACGTCACCACCGCTAAGCTAAAGGAGGCTAACGTTGGGCTATAAAGGAACTACAGCACGGTCACATGACTTCACGTCACCACCGCTAAGCTAAAGGAGGCTAATGTTGGGCTATAAAGGAACTACAGCTCGGTCACATGACTTCACGTCACCACCGCTAAGCTAAAGGAGGCTAATGTTGGGCTATAAAGGAACTACAGCTCGGTCACATGACTTCACGTCACCACCGCTAAGCTAAAGGCGGCTAATGTTGGGCTATAAAGGAACTACAGCTCGGTCACATGACTTCACGTCACCACCGCTAAGCTAAAGGTGGCTAATGTTGGGCTATGAAGGAACTACAGCACGGTCACATGACTGCACGTCACCACCGCTAAGCTAAAGGAGGCTAATGTTGGGCTATAAAGGAACTACAGCACGGTCACATGACTTCACCACCGCTAAGTTAAGGTGGCTAATGTTGGGCTATAAAGGAACTACAGCACGGTCACATGACTTCACGTCACCACCGCTAAGCTAAAGGAGGCTAATGTTGGGCTATAAAGGAACTACAGCACGGTCACATGACTTCACGTCACCACCGCTAAGCTAAAGGAGGCTAACGTTGGGCTATAAAGGAACTACAGCACGGTCACATGACTTCACGTCACCACCGCTAAGCTAAAGGAGGCTAACGTTGGGCTATAAAGGAACTACAGCACGGTCACATGACTTCACGTCACCACCGCTAAGCTAAAGGAGGCTAATGTTGGGCTATAAAGGAACTACAGCACGGTCACATGACTTCACGTCACCACCGCTAAGCTAAAGGAGGCTAATGTTGGGCTATAAAGGAACTACAGCACGGTCACTTGACTTCACGTCACCACCGCTAAGCTAAAGGAGGCTAATGTTGGGCTATAAAGGAACTACAGCACGGTCACATGACTTCACGTCACCACCGCTAAGCTAAAGGCTGCTAATGCTAAATAACATTTATCTTTTCCAAAATCGTGCAGCCCTAAAATGTATTACTCGCTTTGACTACCTACTGTGTTTTAGATCAATTATGAATAGTTTCCAGAAAAGTACAAATAAAGACATGTTTCGTGTGACAGCTATCTGCGTGTTCAGCACCGGCTGTTTCTCTCAAACTGAACGTCTTCACTATCAACAGTCTCCTCACTAAACCCACCGGTCAGATCATCGGAGGTGATTCAGGTCAGTTTGATGCCAATACGTTTGTACTTGAAAGCAGGGCTTTGACTCGCAGACCACAATAACCTGAGAGGCTCCAGCAGCATCCTCTGGACCCAAAGCATGCTCTGACAGAGAATATGAACTGCTGCCATCTGATGGAGATTCACTAAAGTCAGCCCGAAGCATCCTCGGTGCTCCTGTCGGCCCGAAGCATCCTCGGTGCTCCGGTCGGCCCGAAGCATCCTCGGTGCTCCGGTCGGCCCGAAGCATCCTCGGTGCTCCGGTCGGCCCGAAGCATCCTCTGTGCTCCTGTCGGCCCGAAGCATCCTCGGTGCTCCGGTCGGCCCGAAGCATCCTCGGTGCTCCGGTCGGCCCGAAGCATCCTCGGTGCTCCTGTCGGCCCGAAGCATCCTCGGTGCTCCGGTCGGCCCGAAGCATCCTCGGTGCTCCGGTCAGCCCGAAGCATCCTCGGTGCTCCGGTCAGCCCGAAGCATCCTCGGTGCTCCTGTCAGCCCGAAGCATCCTCGGTGCTCCGGTCAGCCCGAAGCATCCTCGGTGCTCCGGTCAGCCCGAAGCATCCTCGGTGCTCCTGTCAGCCCGAAGCATCCTCGGTGCTCCTGTCCTCTCAGTGAACACAGAGCTCCAGATCAGATGCACGCTGAAGTCTCTTTGAGCGTCTCTCTCTGATGCTGCTGTGATGTTCCATGTTTGTTTCTCGTGTGTCTTGATGTGTGTCTGTTGGTGTCACACATGGAGCTGCTGGGATGCAAGGAGCACCTCAGACTTGATCTGACCATTAAAGTATCATGGGATCGTATCGTATTATCCTACACTGTAGTTTAGCTACCTGAAGTAAAGTCCTAGAGTTCCTGGGGCTGTTTTCATCACCAACGGAAGCACGAGGCTCCACGGTAGCTAGCCGAACAGGTGGCTAACAGTGAGCTAACACTGAAACCGACGGCATGGCTGTAATATCTATCCAACACATCGCTCGCACTTTGCGTGCTTCTGTGATTTGTGACAGAACTTCTGTTTTTAAACGACAGCATTATTTCAAACAGCCCGGGATGCTGCTAACACCATTAGCTCCTGCGGCTAACAAAGCTAAGAGAACCCGGGCTGCTTCTGGTTAAAGAAGCGCTATATACACATATACATCATATATACATATCATATTAAACCCCACTTTATTAGATGAAAGAACGAACTTTACATAAGAAACGGCCAGGAAACGCGTCTCATTGTGAGACTCATGTTAGTTACTCTGTTGTTAGTCACTGTTGTTTTCGTTTGTAGTTCTTATTTCTGTCACATGTAAACTGTTGGTTTTATTATTATCTACACTGCATTTGCACTATCCAATGGCACTAACCGGAAAGAAGTTCCTTAAATGTTGTAAAAAGAAAACATTAGCTCCTGCGGCTAACAGGCTAGCCGTTAGCATGTAGCTCATCATGTAAACACACCTCTCTGGTTGTTAGTGGAGATCTCGTGGTATTTAGCAGCAGTTTCAGGTGTATTTAAGAGCAGTTTCAGGTGTATTTAAGAGCAGTTTCAGGTGTTTTTAGGAGCAGTTTCAGGTGTATTTAAGAGCAGTTTCAGGTGTTTTTAGGAGCAGTTTCAGGTGGTGTTTGTGTGTCTTTAATGTGTTTATCAGATTCAAACCGGTAGCTGTGTGCTAGCAGGAGCTAACCGCGGCGCTCAGAGCTCACCTCAGCCTGCAGATACTCTCTCTGTCTCTATCGATCCTCCACAGACTCTCTCTGAGGAAACATGGAAGAAGCTGATTTAATAGATGAATAAAAAGCTCTTTATAACTCCATCATGACGCTTCTCCTGCTTCTTCTCGGCCTACAGAAAGGCATGCCGGGAGATTCTCACAACGGGCGGGATTGGCAGGACACAGCCCAGCGTCATCGCGCAAAGCATGCAGGGAAATGTAGTTGTGTGATATAATAACAGAATCTGAATCTGAGGTATAGTGCAGATACAGTAAAGAGAAAATAGAAGACGTACTTTGAGATAAGATATACTTTATTAATGCTAAATTAAATCTAAAAAAAGAGTAGAAAATAAACCGTATTATATAAATTACAGCTAATGGAATATGAAAGTGGGATATTATTTACATTAAGTGAGCAAGAATGGCATATTCAATGAAATATAAATGTGAAATGTACAGTGAGAAGTTATAAGTCTAGCAAAAGATAATCTGACTTATTTTATTGATTATATTTCTTACATTTCTAAATTAATGTTTGTAAATCAAAAGATAAATCCCTTATGTTATATATAGGGGCGTTGGTGAACTCCAGTTCGAAACCCGCCTCGGCCGACACTGCGTCAGGCCGTTGTGTCCTGGGCAAGACACTCTATCCGCATTTGCTCCTGTGGGTAATGTCCACATTATTGACATTTACATGTCTAATATGTGTAATATGTAATTGTAAAGCGCTTTGAGCACCTGTAAAAGCGCTCTAATTAAAACATGTAATCCATTATTATTATTATTATTATTATTATTATTATTATTATTATTATTATTATTATTATTATAATCAAAATATGTCAGTTGGCCAAGTAAAGACATTAAGTGACGTCATCGCAGGGCCTGCCCAATCAGAGGAGACTCGTGGCGTCCCCTGACAATAGAGCGCACGAGCTGAGCCAACGGTCGCCGGTAACTGATCAAATCTCCAGTTTCTCCCCGTTGCTCCCCGTTTCTCCCTGTTAAACCTGCGGCAGACCTGCGGACAGACAGCCGGACACACACCTGGGCTCAGAGAACAGAGAACCCCGGACACAGTCACGGTTTGACCCTCCCATCTCACTTCTAGAACTACTTCTGTCACTTTTTACCGGCTAACGGCGGCTAGCTTATGCTACAGCTACATAGCGCAACTTTCACTTTGAACCACAAACCGTCAGTTAGATCTAAAAACGGTCAGTTGGAGCTACTATAGGTCAGTTTGAAATATAAACGGTCAGTTTGAACTACACACGGTCAGTTGGATCTAACAATTGTCAGTTGGATCTTCAAACTTATTTTTTAACATGTCTGTTTTACAGCTAGGGTAGATTCTGCTACAGCTAGATAGAGCCGTCAGTTGGAAACTACAAACGGTCACTTGGAACTACAGACGGCGGTCAGTTGGAACTACAAACGGTGGTCGGAACTACAAACGGTCAGTTGGAACTGCACACTTGTTTTATAATCACTTTTTACAGGCTAGGCTAGATTCTGCTACAGCTAGGTAGAGCTACTGTCAGTTGGAACTACAGACGGTCAGTTGGAACTACAAACGGTCAGTTGGAACTACAGTTGGAACTACAAACGGTCAGTTGGAACTACAAACGGCGGTCAGTTGGAACTACAGACGGTTTTTAACGGGAGACACTACAGGTGAAGGTGAGATGAACTACCAGGAGCCACCCTGTCTGTTTACAGAGAACTGGACGCAGCAGGGTATGCTATAGGGCTGTGCAATTTAATCGATCTTGCGATATATATCGATATTTAGTTTTCCGAGAAAGTATCGATATTTCAGCCGCGGGTATCGATACATTAAGTCTGATAACTGTGTTCGTTATACTCGCGTCCAGGAGAGAAGCTTTAAAAAGGAAACTAATTGAGTCTCTGAGAATGTTCAAATGTATACTTTAATTAATAAAAAGCGCGGTAATGTTACAAGCAGAAGATGGTTCAGTCAGAAACACAGCTGTGTTCTGGCTCTCGTGAGCAAAGGGAAGAGAGCAGCTCCACCTCTCCAGCTGTTAAATATCCTCTGCTGAATCCTCCCTGGGGGCCGGTGGGCGCTGCTGGGGACCGGCCCTCCACATCTCCAATGTTCGTTGTTGCGCATTACAGAGGATTCAGACATTGTACATTAAATATATAACTAAACACGCCTTTTCTCCTCCTTATCTCTTTCATGACTTTTCATTTAAAGAGCCTGTGACACCATCCCAACAACTGTTGTGCAATGAAATATTGGGCTACTAGTAATCTCGAACCGTCAGTTTAAAAAAGAAAAAGCGATACCGTTTCGTTAAATATCAATAATTTCGAACATCGTGGGGAAATTCCTTCACTCATTTTGAAGTTTTGGGGGAAGCCGGAAGTGACGTCAATGCGGGAACGCTTCGAGAGCCAAACACGGACAAAGTGTGTTGTCATGCGTAGAAATTGTGAATTACTGAGTTTAGGCACGTTAATAACGTTTGACTACAGTATATTCATATCTGTCAGTGCTTTCATGTCAATTCGGCGACATAAACATAAATGATCGTGGTGAAGATGATGATTACATTAGGATTACAAATCGGGAGTGAGAGCTGCTGAATTTCCTCCCGTCGGATGTGATACAAAAACAAATCGTTTTGTAGTTGTAAACTCAAGTGGATGAAACTACATTTATTAGTGCTTTCATGTCAATGCGGCGAACATATGATACATTAAAGGATCGTGAGGATGATGATTAAAAATCGTTTGTTTGAGCCGGTCTGCATTTCCTGATGAGAAAACAAACCGATGCTTTTTGTAGTTGTAGTACACCAACAACGTGGATTAAACGTGTGGTTTTTTACCACGATGTTGGGGAAATTAATGGATAAAATGCACGGATTATTATTATTATTCCCACTCCGATCGGGACACTAGGTCCACCGTTTCCCCGCAGCGAGGCTCCCCCCGTTGACAGTTTACGTGGGCTGGGTGCAGTGGCGGACTGGCCATCGGGACGAATCCCGATGGGCCGGTACCGAAGTGGGCCGGTCGGATAAGTAACTAGCACATCCCCCATAGGCGGCGCGTGAGGCTCAGGTTTGAGAAGGCTAAATAACTTCTTTTACCTGACGCTGCCCGCCTCCGGCGTCTATAGAAAAGAGATCCACTCAGTGTGCGGAGTTTAAATCTCTCAAGTCATATTACAGGATAAAGGAAATACAGTTTAATCTGCCGTATGCAGAGAAGACGCCGACGTGTCGCACTTATCATTCATATTACATCATCAATCAGATCATCGATCATATAATATCATAATGTATCATATATTTCTTATCTGAGTCAGCTTCTCCAGCCTCATCTGGCCGTGCAACTCACAGTGTCACAGACTGGATGCAGAAGTATTATTTAACACATTATGTT
The DNA here is from genome assembly GCF_902827115.2 of Pseudochaenichthys georgianus. Lineage (NCBI taxonomy): Eukaryota > Metazoa > Chordata > Actinopteri > Perciformes > Channichthyidae > Pseudochaenichthys > Pseudochaenichthys georgianus. Next base: position 7,965 of record NW_027262499.1, read on the forward strand.
GACGAAACACTCGAGACAAATGTAATTAAAGTCAGACCCACTCGTGTCTTAGACGTGAACGCGCTCTCAGCTGGAGAGAGAAACCCTGGCTTGATTTACCGAGTTGATAACCAGCGTCGTAGGACCGCTTAGCGAGATCTCGTTTGTTAGTTTGTTGTTACTCAAACATATCCAGGGTCTGTTGAACTGGCTTCGTAGCACAGGGCACAGGTGGCGAGCAGCGCTAAGGTCAAAGACACAGACATTATACATTATATTTGTATTTTACATCCCCCGCTTCCCCCGTTGACAATTTACTAGCGGTACCGAAGTGGGCCGGTCGAGAGTCCCGGGATGATTTTTAGTCCCAGTCCACCACCGGCTACATGACCGTATGATCGCCCATATTGACGCACCTCATTCCTAGACTTCTAACAGATACAACATAAAGCGATCCTTCAGCCTCATATGAGCTCTCAGACACGTTCAACATTAACCTGTCCTCGCTGTCTGAGCTTGCTGCTGTGTGCGCCGTCGTGCGTTTACATCTGGCTGTATATATATAAAGGTTTACATGCAGATGCTGGGATCCTGGACGGTGCAGCTGGAGCGCTGTGCCCGCAATGACTCACCCATCATTTGGCGGGACTTGAAGAATCCGCGAGAAGATCCAGAAAATGGTCAACATTGAGATTAATGGTTATCAAAGTACAAATATCCAAAATCAGTTCAGTGACGGTTTGAAGGGGACGATATGTACTCAAAGTGATGGTTTGGATGACGGGGGAAACCGTGTCACAGGCTCTTTAACACATTTTAAACGCTGTAATCAATACACCTTGTTTTCATATAACTGCCAACATGTCCCTGATGTTATACATCAGTGTATTTCATATTACGTTCAGTGACTAGTTATTGCTGTTATTACACTGCAGACGGAAGGACTGCAGCGCGTTCACTCTCGTTAAGTCTCTGAGGTGTAGACAATACAAATGTGTTACAGTTACAGTGATGTGTGTTTGTCCTCAGCAGCAGTGATGAGCAGCAGAAGCCGCAGGGCCTGGTGAGAGCACACACACACACACACACACACACACCTGTATAAAGTGTCAGAGGCAGAGTTGAGTTGTTAATTATAATATTAAACTTTATCTATCATCTAACCGCTGTCTCAGCACAAAGAGACGGAAAGGACGGTTCTCCAGAGGGACAGTACAGAAGCCTTCGTGGACAAAAGACGAGGTGGGTGCAGCGCCTCGTTTCTCACACACATCCAGGGTCAGGATATTACCATCACTGAACAGCTGACATATCAGTCTGATGATGATGATGATGATGATGATGGTGATCTTCCTCCTCAGGAGGAGAAGCTGCACAGAGTGGTGAAAGAGTTTGGATCCAACAGCTGGCCTTCAGTGTCCCTGCATCTTAAAGTGAGAAGAGCACACACACACACACACACACACACAGAGAATCCAGCTGCTGAAGTACCGTCTGTTTGTGTGTGTCAGAGGTCAGAGGGGGAGTGTCAGCGGAAGTGGCAGCAGATAAAGAATCCTGAGCTGGTGAAAGGGCCGTGGACTCAGACGGAGGACGAGAGGGTAAGCACTCAGTTATACACACGTTACACACAGTGCAGAGGTCCTCTGTCTCACAGCGCCATCCAGTGGGCCGGCTAGGTACTGCTGTCTGTTTAGTTTTAAAAAAAGTCACACCTGGGGGGTATACTACGAAGCCGGATGTTCTCTTAGCGGCTAACTTCAGGGTAACTCTGGGTTTCCGGTCCTACGAAGCTGGTTCTCTTTTTAGCAGCTAGATCTCCATGGTAACTGATGCTCAGCGGCTAGCCTGCCCCGGAGCAGGTTAGGCTGCAGGCTCAGAGCTCAACTCAGAGAAAGCACCGCCTGCTGACCAATCAGAGCTCAGCGTGCGGAGTGCAAAGCGATCAAGTCAAATCACAGGAGAAAGGAAACACAGAGAAGCTGCCGCTGCAGGAAAGACGGCCGGCAGAAATCAGCGACTGTGTGAACGTGAACATTAATAGAATATCACCTCCATCTCCAGAGCCGTCTGACTGTTAGAACATCAGCGTTAAGAAAGCTCTTAGATATCTGCCTCAGCATCAGAACCCGGATCAGAGTACACTAAGTCCAGTCAGCATCAGTACCCGGATCAGAGTACACTGAGTCCAGTCAGCATCAGTACCCGGATCAGAGCACACTGAGTCCAGTCAGCATCAGTACCCGGATCAGAGTACACTGAGTCCAGTCAGCATCAGTACCCGGATCAGAGTACACTGAGTCCAGTCAGCATCAGTACCCGGATCAGAGCACACTGAGTCCAGTCAGCATCAGTACCCGGATCAGAGTACACTGAGTCCAGTCAGCATCAGTACCCGGATCAGAGTACACTGAGTCCAGTCAGCATCAGTACCCGGATCAGAGTACAGTAAGTCCAGTCAGCATCAGTACCCGGATCAGAGTACACTGAGTCCAGTCAGCATCAGTACCCGGATCAGAGTACAGTAAGTCCAGTCAGCATCAGTACCCGGATCAGAGTACAGTAAGTCCAGTCAGCATCAGTACCCGGATCAGAGTACACTAAGTCCAGTCAGCATCAGTACCCGGATCAGAGTACACTGAGTACAGTCAGCATCAGTACCCGGATCAGAGTACAGTAAGTCCAGTCAGCATCAGTACCCGGATCAGAGTACACTGAGTCCAGTCAGCATCAGTACCCGGATCAGAGTACACTAAGTCCAGTCAGCATCAGTACCCGGATCAGAGTACACTGAGTCCAGTCAGCATCAGTACCCGGATCAGAGTACAGTAAGTCCAGTCAGCATCAGTACCCGGATCAGAGTACACTAAGTCCAGTCAGCATCAGTACCCGGATCAGAGTACAGTAAGTCCAGTCAGCATCAGTACCCGGATCAGAGTACAGTAAGTCCAGTCAGCATCAGTACCCGGATCAGAGTACAGTAAGTCCAGTCAGCATCAGTACCCGGATCAGAGTACAGTAAGTCCAGTCAGCATCAGTACCCGGATCAGAGTACAGTAAGTCCAGTCAGCATCAGTACCCGGATCAGAGTACACTAAGTCCAGTCAGCATCAGTACCCGGATCAGAGTACAGTAAGTCCAGTCAGCATCAGTACCCGGATCAGAGTACACTAAGTCCAGTCAGCATCAGTACCCGGATCAGAGTACACTAAGTCCAGTCAGCATCAGTACCCGGATCAGAGTACACTGAGTCCAGTCAGCATCAGTACCCGGATCAGAGTACACTAAGTCCAGTCAGCATCAGTACCCGGATCAGAGTACACTGAGTCCAGTCAGCATCAGTACCCGGATCAGAGTACAGTAAGTCCAGTCAGCATCAGTACCCGGATCAGAGTACAGTAAGTCCAGTCAGCATCAGTACCCGGATCAGAGTACACTAAGTCCAGTCAGCATCAGTACCCGGATCAGAGTACAGTAAGTCCAGTCAGCATCAGTACCCGGATCAGAGTACACTAAGTCCAGTCAGCATCAGTACCCGGATCAGAGTACACTAAGTCCAGTCAGCATCAGTACCCGGATCAGAGTACACTAAGTCCAGTCAGCATCAGTACCCGGATCAGAGCACACTAAGTCCAGTCAGCATCAGTACCCGGATCAGAGTACACTAAGTCCAGTCAGCATCAGTACCCGGATCAGAGTACACTAAGTCCAGTCAGCATCAGTACCCGGATCAGAGTACACTAAGTCCAGTCAGCATCAGTACCCGGATCAGAGTACACTAAGTCCAGTCAGCATCAGTACCCGGATCAGAGTACACTAAGTCCAGTCAGCATCAGTTCCCGGATCAGAGTACACTAAGTCCAGTCAGCATCAGTACCCGGATCAGAGTACACTAAGTCCAGTCAGCATCAGTACCCGGATCAGAGTACACTAAGTCCAGTCAGCATCAGTACCCGGATCAGAGTACACTAAGTCCAGTCAGCATCAGTACCCGGATCAGAGTACACTAAGTCCAGTCAGCATCAGTACCCGGATCAGAGTACACTAAGTCCAGTCAGCATCAGTACCCGGATCAGAGTACACTAAGTCCAGTCAGCATCAGTACCCGGATCAGAGTACACTAAGTCCAGTCAGCATCAGTACCCGGATCAGAGTACACTAAGTCCAGTCAGCATCAGTACCCGGATCAGAGTACACTAAGTCCAGTTCAGCATCAGTACCCGGATCAGAGCACACTAAGTCCAGTCAGCATCAGTAACCCGGATCAGAGTACACTAAGTCCAGTCAGCATCAGTACCCGGATCAGAGTACACTAAGTCCAGTCAGCATCAGTACCCGGATCAGAGTACACTAAGTCCAGTCAGCATCAGTACCCGGATCAGAGTACACTAAGTCCAGTCAGCATCAGTACCCGGATCAGAGTACAGTAAGTCCAGTCAGCATCAGTACCCGGATCAGAGTACACTAAGTCCAGTCAGCATCAGTACCCGGATCAGAGTACACTAAGTCCAGTCAGCATCAGTAACCCGGATCAGAGTACACTAAGTCCAGTCAGCATCAGTACCCGGATCAGAGTACACTAAGTCCAGTCAGCATCAGTACCCGGATCAGAGTACACTAAGTCCAGTCAGCATCAGTACCCGGATCAGAGCACACTAAGTCCAGTCAGCATCAGTACCCGGATCAGAGTACACTAAGTCCAGTCAGCATCAGTACCCGGATCAGAGTACAGTAAGTCCAGTCAGCATCAGTACCCGGATCAGAGTACACTAAGTCCAGTCAGCATCAGTACCCGGATCAGAGTACAGTAAGTCCAGTCAGCATCAGTACCCGGATCAGAGTACAGTAAGTCCAGTCAGCATCAGTACCCGGATCAGAGTACACTAAGTCCAGTCAGCATCAGTACCCGGATCAGAGCACACTAAGTCCAGTCAGCATCAGAACCCGGATCAGAGCACACTAAGTCCAGTCAGCATCAGTACCCGGATCAGAGTACACTAAGTCCAGTCAGCATCAGTACCCGGATCAGAGTACACTAAGTCCAGTCAGCATCAGTACCCGGATCAGAGTACACTAAGTCCAGTCCGCGGCACATCACTTCCTGATGTATCACATGTCTCTGATCCGAGTCCCTGAGCGTGTCTGGCCGCGCAGCACTCTCAGCGCCACAGACTGGAGGAAGCATTATGTCAGCAACACGTTGAGGAAACTCTGAGTCAGAGGTGATGAGAGTCAGACGGTGTGTTAGACGGCCGTGACATCATGAACCTGCTGATGGACGCATTCCAACACTTGCTCTGCTCCAGCTGTGTTCACCTTGCAGCTGCAGCTCTGAGGCTTTGATCCTGATCAAGTGTTTGAGTCGTGTTTAAAGTTTAACTTCTTCATGTGTCTGATATTAGAGTTCACTCTTCATTCAGGAAGTATGACGCTGCGCTGTCAGCAGCTTCTCCATGTCTGTGATTGGTCGAATGCTCCAGATCCCGCCCCTCTCATGTGAACACCTAGCTAGAGAGGACACGGCTGGCTGAGCGATCCACTCGATAACCCGCGTCGTAGGACCGCTTAGCGAGAGCGCGCATGTTTTGGATTAGGCCAACCGGCTAACTCCAACATATCGGGTTAGGTTGAACCGGCTTCGTAGCACAGGCCTCAGCTCAGCTCTGAACACGCTCTGTGTTTTTAAAACATCACCGCAGAACAGCTGACTTTTAGAAATTGGAAGATGTGCAGATTTCCAAAGTTCACAACACAAAATTCACAAAATGAATTCCCTTCATATTAAATGTCACTGCACTCAGAGACCAGATGGCTCCCTGCTCACAGAGCGAGGCAGCTGTAGCAACAGCTCCATACATGGATATATTACATATTGGTATAGAAGCAAACAACTCGAAACACAGACTGTCTCTGATGACGCCTGCAATATAGAGTCAGACGAGTGTTGGGGAAATCTCTCACAGCGCCGCCCTGATGATCTCAGAGCAGGACTGTTCCTCAGAAGAGTGACGTGGGACACAACCCTGCGCCAGGTAATGCTCCACACTCTGTTTACCTGGGAGCATGTGATGTCACTTCCTGTGCAGGTCATCGATCTGGTGCAGAATTACGGCGTGAAGCGCTGGTCGCTCATCGCCAAGCACCTGCTGAGCCGCAACGGGAAGCAGTGCCGCGAGCGCTGGCACAACCACCTGAACCCTGCGGTGAAGAAGAGCGGCTGGACGCTGCAGGAGGACCGCATCATCTGCCAGGCGCACAGCATGCTGGGAAACCGCTGGGCCGACATGTCCAAGCTCATGCCGGGCAGGTAGACACAGTCACAGAAGCTACAGTCGTGCTAATGTTAGCATGTTACTTTGAGGCCTCGCTTCAAATCAGGATGAAATATCTATCCATATTATTTCATACTTTCACTCGTAACCAACAGACATCCAATAATGTTCAGTTCAACCCTTTAAACATTCTGTAAACAACAGTGGCGTTCTGTAAACAACAGTGGCGTTCTGTAAACAACAGTGGCGTTCAAACAACAGTGGCGTTATGTAAACAACAGTGGCGTTATGTAAACAACAGTGGCGTTCAAACAACAGTGGCGTTATGTAAACAACAGTGGCGTTATGTAAACAACAGTGGCATTATGTAAACAACAGTAGTGTTATGTAAACAACAGTGGCGTTATGTAAACAACAGTGGCATTATGTAAACAACAGTAGTGTTATGTAAACAACAGTGGCGTTATGTAAACAACAGTGGCGTTATGTAAACAACAGTGGCGTTCAAACAACAGTGGCGTTATGTAAACAACAGTGGCGTTATGTAAACAACAGTGGCGTTCTGTAAACAACAGTGGCGTTCTGTAAACAACAGTGGCGTTATGTAAACAACAGTGGCGTTCTGTAAACAACAGTGGCGTTCTGTAAACAACAGTGGCGTTATGTAAACAACAGTGGCGTTATGTAAACAACAGTGGCGTTCAAACAACAGTGGCGTTATGTAAACAACAGTGGCGTTATGTAAACAACAGTGGCATTATGTAAACAACAGTAGTGTTATGTAAACAACAGTGGCGTTCTGTAAACAACAGTGGCGTTCTGTAAACAACAGTGGCGTTCAAACAACAGTGGCGTTATGTAAACAACAGTGGCGTTCTGTAAACAACAGTGGCGTTATGTAAACAACAGTGGCGTTATGTAAACAACAGTGGCGTTATGTAAACAACAGTGGCGTTCTGTAAACAACAGTGGCGTTATGTAAACAACAGTGGTGTTCTGTAAACAACAGTGTTGTTCTGTAAACAACAGTGGCGTTATGTAAACAACAGTGGGGTTATGTAAACAACAGTGGCGTTATGTAAACAACAGTGGTGTTCTGTAAACAACAGTGTTGTTCTGTAAACAACAGTGGCGTTATGTAAACAACAGTGGCGTTCTGTAAACAACAGTGGCGTTATGTAAACAACAGTGGCGTTCTGTAAACAACAGTGGCGTTATGTAAACAACAGTGGTGTTCTGTAAACAACAGTGGCGTTATGTAAACAACAGTGGCGTTCTGTAAACAACAGTGGTGTTTTGTAAACAACAGTGTCGTTATGTAAACAACAGTGTCGTTATGTAAACAACAGTGACGTTCAAACAACAGTGGCGTTATGTAAACAACAGTGTCGTTATGTAAACAACAGTGTCGTTATGTAAACAACAGTGGCATTATGTAAACAACAGTAGTGTTATGTAAACAACAGTGGCGTTATGTAAACAACAGTGGCATTATGTAAACAACAGTAGTGTTATGTAAACAACAGTGGCGTTCTGTAAACAACAGTGGCGTTCTGTAAACAACAGTGGCGTTCTGTAAACAACAGTGGCGTTCTGTAAACAACAGTGGCGTTATGTAAACAACAGTGGCGTTCAAACAACAGTGGCGTTATGTAAACAACAGTGGCGTTATGTAAACAACAGTGGCATTATGTAAACAACAGTAGTGTTATGTAAACAACAGTGGCGTTCTGTAAACAACAGTGGCGTTCTGTAAACAACAGTGGCGTTCAAACAACAGTGGCGTTATGTAAACAACAGTGGCGTTCTGTAAACAACAGTGGCGTTATGTAAACAACAGTGGCGTTATGTAAACAACAGTGGCGTTCTGTAAACAACAGTGGCGTTATGTAAACAACAGTGGTGTTCTGTAAACAACAGTGTTGTTCTGTAAACAACAGTGGCGTTATGTAAACAACAGTGGGGTTATGTAAACAACAGTGGCGTTATGTAAACAACAGTGGTGTTCTGTAAACAACAGTGTTGTTCTGTAAACAACAGTGGCGTTATGTAAACAACAGTGGCGTTCTGTAAACAACAGTGGCGTTATGTAAACAACAGTGGCGTTCTGTAAACAACAGTGGCGTTCTGTAAACAACAGTGGCGTTATGTAAACAACAGTGGCGTTCTGTAAACAACAGTGGTGTTTTGTAAACAACAGTGTCGTTATGTAAACAACAGTGTCGTTATGTAAACAACAGTGACGTTCAAACAACAGTGGCGTTATGTAAACAACAGTGGCGTTATGTAAACAACAGTGTCGTTATGTAAACAACAGTGTCGTTATGTAAACAACAGTGGCGTTATGTAAACAACAGTGGTGTTATGTAAACAACAGTGGTGTTATGTAAACAACAGTGGCGTTCTGTAAACAACAGTGGCGTTCTGTAAACAACAGTGGCGTTCTGTAAACAACAGTGGCGTTATGTAAACAACAGTGGCATTATGTAAACAACAGTGGCGTTATGTAAACAACAGTGGCGTTATGTAAACAACAGTGGCGTTCTGTAAACAACAGTCTCGTTATGTAAACAACAGTGGCGTTATGTAAACAACAGTGGCGTTCAAACAACAGTGGCGTTATGTAAACAACAGTGGTGTTCTGTAAACAACAGTGGCGTTATGTAAACAACAGTGGCGTTATGTAAACAACAGTGGCTTTCAAACAACAGTGGCGTTATGTAAACAACAGTGTCGTTATGTAAACAACAGTGGTGTTATGTAAACAACAGTGGCGTTATGTAAACAACAGTGGTGTTCTGTAAACAACAGTGGCGTTCTGTAAACAACAGTGTTGTTATGTAAACAACGGTGTCGTTATGTAAACAACAGTGGCGTTCAAACAACAGTGGCGTTATGTAAACAACAGTGGCGTTATGTAAACAACAGTGGCGTTCTGTAAACAACAGTGGCGTTATGTAAACAACAGTGGCGTTATGTAAACAACAGTGGCGTTCTGTAAACAACAGTGGCGTTATGTAAACAACAGTGGCGTTATGTAAACAACAGTGTTGTTATGTAAACAACGGTGTCGTTATGTAAACAACAGTGGCGTTCAAACAACAGTGGCGTTATGTAAACAACAGTGGCGTTCTGTAAACAACAGTGGCGTTCTGTAAACAACAGTGGCGTTATGTAAACAACAGTGGCGTTATGTAAACAACAGTGGCGTTCTGTAAACAACAGTGGCGTTATGTAAACAACAGTGGCGTTCTGTAAACAACAGTGGCGTTATGTAAACAACAGTGGCGTTCTGTAAACAACAGTGGCGTTCTGTAAACAACAGTGGCGTTCTGTAAACAACAGTGGCGTTATGTAAACAACAGTGGCATTATGTAAACAACAGTGGCGTTATGTAAACAACAGTGGCGTTATGTAAACAACAGTGGCGTTCTGTAAACAACAGTCTCGTTATGTAAACAACAGTGGCGTTATGTAAACAACAGTGGCGTTCAAACAACAGTGGCGTTATGTAAACAACAGTGGTGTTCTGTAAACAACAGTGGCGTTATGTAAACAACAGTGGCGTTATGTAAACAACAGTGGCTTTCAAACAACAGTGGCGTTATGTAAACAACAGTGTCGTTATGTAAACAACAGTGGTGTTATGTAAACAACAGTGGCGTTATGTAAACAACAGTGGTGTTCTGTAAACAACAGTGGCGTTCTGTAAACAACAGTGTTGTTATGTAAACAACGGTGTCGTTATGTAAACAACAGTGGCGTTCAAACAACAGTGGCGTTATGTAAACAACAGTGGCGTTATGTAAACAACAGTGGCGTTCTGTAAACAACAGTGGCGTTCTGTAAACAACAGTGGCGTTCTGTAAACAACAGTGGCGTTATGTAAACAACAGTGGCGTTCTGTAAACAACAGTGGCGTTATGTAAACAACAGTGGCGTTATGTAAACAACAACAGTGGCGTTATGTAAACAACAGTGGCGTTATGTAAACAAAAGTGGCGTTCAAACAACAGTGGCGTTATGTAAACAACAGTGGCGTTATGTAAACAACAACAGTGGCGTTATGTAAACAACAACAGTGGCGTTATGTAAACAACAGTGGGGTTATGTAAACAACAGTGGCGTTCAAACAACAGTGGCGTTCTGTAAACAACAGTGGCGTTATGTAAACAACAGTGGCGTTCTGTAAACAACAGTGGCGTTATGTAAACAACAGTGGCGTTCTGTAAACAACAGTGGCGTTATGTAAACAACAGTGGCGTTCTGTAAACAACAGTGGCGTTATGTAAACAACAGTGGCATTATGTAAACAACAGTGGCGTTCTGTAAACAACAGTGGCGTTCTGTAAACAACAGTGTCGTTATGTAAACAACAGTGTCGTTATGTAAACAACAGTGGCGTTCAAACAACAGTGGCGTTATGTAAACAACAGTGGCGTTCTGTAAACAAGTGGCGTTATGTAAACAACAGTGGCGTTATGTAAACAACAGTGGTGTTCTGTAAACAACAGTGGCGTTATGTCAACAACAGTGGTGTTCTGTAAACAACAGTGGTGTTCTGTAAACAACAGTGGCGTTATGTAAACAACAGTGGCGTTATGTAAACAACAGTGGTGTTCTGTAAACAACAGTGGCGTTATGTAAACAACAGTGGCGTTCTGTAAACAACAGTGGCGTTCTGTAAACAACAGTGGTGTTATGTAAACAACAGTGGTGTTATGTAAACAACAGTGGCGTTATGTAAACAACAGTGGCGTTATGTAAACACCAGTGGCGTTATGTAAACAACAGTGGCGTTCTGTAAACAACAGTGGCGTTCTGTAAACATCAGTGTCGTTATGTAAACAACAGTGTCGTTATGTAAACAACAGTGGCGTTCAAACAACAGTGGCGTTATGTAAACAACAGTGGTGTTCTGTAAACAACAGTGGCGTTCTGTAAACAACAGTGGTGTTCTGTAAACAACAGTGGCGTTCTGTAAACAACAGTGGCGTTCTGTAAACAACAGTGGCGTTCTGTAAACAACAGTGGCGTTCTGTAAACAACAGTGGCGTTCTGTAAACAGCAGTGGCGTTCTGTAAACAACAGTGGTGTTATGTAAACAACAGTGGCGTTCTGTAAACAACAGTGGCGTTCTGTAAACAACAGTGGCGTTCTGTAAACAACAGTGGCGTTCTGTAAACAGCAGTGGCGTTCTGTAAACAACAGTGGTGTTATGTAAACAACAGTGGCGTTCTGTAAACAACAGTGGCGTTCTGTAAACAACAGTGGTGTTATGTAAACAACAGTGGCGTTCTGTAAACAACAGTGGTGTTCTGTAAACAACAGTGTCGTTATGTAAACAACAGTGGTGTTCTGTAAACAACAGTGGCGTTCTGTAAACAACAGTGGTGTTCTGTAAACAACAGTGGTGTTCTGTAAACAACAGTGGCGTTCTGTAAACAACAGTGGCGTTCTGTAAACAACAGTGGTGTTCTGTAAACAACAGTGGTGTTCTGTAAACAACAGTGGCGTTCTGTAAACAACAGTGGCGTTCTGTAAACAGCAGTGGCGTTCTGTAAACAACAGTGGTGTTATGTAAACAACAGTGGCGTTCTGTAAACAACAGTGGCGTTCTGTAAACAACAGTGGTGTTATGTAAACAACAGTGGCGTTCTGTAAACAACAGTGGCGTTCTGTAAACAACAGTGGTGTTCTGTAAACAACAGTGGTGTTCTGTAAACAACAGTGGTGTTCTGTAAACAACAGTGGCGTTCTGTAAACAACAGTGGCGTTCTGTAAACAACAGTGGCGTTCTGTAAACAACAGTGGTGTTCTGTAAACAACAGTGGTGTTCTGTAAACAACAGTGGCGTTCTGTAAACAACAGTGGCGTTATGTAAACAACAACAGTGGCGTTATGTAAACAACAGTGGCGTTATGTAAACAAAAGTGGCGTTCAAACAACAGTGGCGTTATGTAAACAACAGTGGCGTTATGTAAACAACAACAGTGGCGTTATGTAAACAACAGTGGGGTTATGTAAACAACAGTGGCGTTCAAACAACAGTGGCGTTCTGTAAACAACAGTGGCGTTATGTAAACAACAGTGGCGTTCTGTAAACAACAGTGGCGTTATGTAAACAACAGTGGCGTTCTGTAAACAACAGTGGCGTTATGTAAACAACAGTGGCGTTCTGTAAACAACAGTGGCGTTATGTAAACAACAGTGGCATTATGTAAACAACAGTGGCGTTCTGTAAACAACAGTGGCGTTCTGTAAACAACAGTGTCGTTATGTAAACAACAGTGTCGTTATGTAAACAACAGTGGCGTTCAAACAACAGTGGCGTTATGTAAACAACAGTGGCGTTCTGTAAACAAGTGGCGTTATGTAAACAACAGTGGCGTTATGTAAACAACAGTGGTGTTCTGTAAACAACAGTGGCGTTATGTCAACAACAGTGGTGTTCTGTAAACAACAGTGGTGTTCTGTAAACAACAGTGGCGTTATGTAAACAACAGTGGCGTTATGTAAACAACAGTGGTGTTCTGTAAACAACAGTGGCGTTATGTAAACAACAGTGGCGTTCTGTAAACAACAGTGGCGTTCTGTAAACAACAGTGGTGTTATGTAAACAACAGTGGTGTTATGTAAACAACAGTGGCGTTATGTAAACAACAGTGGCGTTATGTAAACACCAGTGGCGTTATGTAAACAACAGTGGCGTTCTGTAAACAACAGTGGCGTTCTGTAAACATCAGTGTCGTTATGTAAACAACAGTGTCGTTATGTAAACAACAGTGGCGTTCAAACAACAGTGGCGTTATGTAAACAACAGTGGTGTTCTGTAAACAACAGTGGCGTTCTGTAAACATCAGTGTCGTTATGTAAACAACAGTGTCGTTATGTAAACAACAGTGGCGTTCAAACAACAGTGGCGTTCTGTAAACAACAGTGGTGTTCTGTAAACAACAGTGGCGTTCTGTAAACAACAGTGGCGTTCTGTAAACAACAGTGGCGTTCTGTAAACAACAGTGGCGTTCTGTAAACAGCAGTGGCGTTCTGTAAACAACAGTGGTGTTATGTAAACAACAGTGGCGTTCTGTAAACAACAGTGGCGTTCTGTAAACAACAGTGGCGTTCTGTAAACAACAGTGGCGTTCTGTAAACAACAGTGGCGTTCTGTAAACAACAGTGGTGTTATGTAAACAACAGTGGCGTTCTGTAAACAACAGTGGCGTTCTGTAAACAACAGTGGTGTTATGTAAACAACAGTGGCGTTCTGTAAACAACAGTGGTGTTCTGTAAACAACAGTGTCGTTATGTAAACAACAGTGGTGTTCTGTAAACAACAGTGGCGTTCTGTAAACAACAGTGGTGTTCTGTAAACAACAGTGGCGTTCTGTAAACAACAGTGGCGTTCTGTAAACAACAGTGGTGTTCTGTAAACAACAGTGGTGTTCTGTAAACAACAGTGGCGTTCTGTAAACAACAGTGGCGTTCTGTAAACAACAGTGGCGTTCTGTAAACAGCAGTGGCGTTCTGTAAACAACAGTGGTGTTATGTAAACAACAGTGGCGTTCTGTAAACAACAGTGGCGTTCTGTAAACAACAGTGGCGTTATGTAAACAACAGTGGCGTTCTGTAAACAACAGTGGCGTTCTGTAAACAACAGTGGTGTTCTGTAAACAACAGTGGTGTTCTGTAAACAACAGTGGCGTTCTGTAAACAACAGTGGCGTTCTGTAAACAACAGTGGCGTTCTGTAAACAACAGTGGTGTTCTGTAAACAACAGTGGCGTTCTGTAAACAACAGTGGCGTTCTGTAAACAACAGTGGCGTTCTGTAAACAACAGTGGCGTTATGTAAACACGTTGTTTGTTTGGAACTGAGAGTGTGTTCTAAATCCCAGGACCGATAACTCCATCAAGAACCACTGGAACTCCACCCTGAAGAGGAAGGTGGAGAAGGAGGGCTACCTGGAGGTGCTGCTCCTCCACTCCTGCAGCTCCGCCTCCAGGCCCCCCCGCACTGCCAGCATCCCCAGCAAGGTCACACACACACACACACACACACACACACACACACACACACACACACACACACACACACACACACACACACACACACCCTCTGCAGTGTAGACATCAGAGCTGGGAAGTAGTGGAGTACAAATACTTTGTTACTGTACTTAAGTACATGTTTCTGGTTTTGTTTGTAGCCTTTCTTTAACCTGGGGGGTATACTGCGAAGCAGGATTTTCTCTTAGCCGGCTAAATTCAGGGAAAACTCCGGCTTTCCGGTCATCCGAAGCTGGTTCTCTTTTTAGCGGCTAGATCTCCATGGTAATATATGCTAAGCAGCTAACCTGGTCGGGAGCAGGTTAGGTTGCAGGCTAAGAGCTCAACTCAGTGAAAGCACCGCCTGCTGACCAATCAGAGCTCAGTGTGCGGAGTTTAAAGCGATCAAGTCATATCACAGGAGAAAGGAAATACAGAAAAACTGCCGTCGCAGGAAAGACGGCCGGCAAAAATCACCGACTGTGTGAACGTGAACATGAATAGAATATCACCTCCATCTTCAGAGCAATCTGACTATTATAACATTAGCGTGAAGAAAGCTTACTTACATATCTGCCACAACATCAGTACCCGGATCAGAGTACATTAAGTACAGTCCGCGGCACATCACTTCATAATGTATCACATATCTCCTGATCTGAGTCACTGAGCCGTATCTGGCCGTGCAGCACTCACAGCGTCACAGACTGGATGCAGAAGTATTATTTTAAGCAACACATAAGTTGACGAAACACTCGAGACAAATGTAATGAAAGTCAGATGGTGTCTTAGACGGGCAGTGATATCATGAACCTGTTAGTGTACGCATTCAAACACGTGTTCTGTCCCAGCTGTGTTCACCTTGCAGCTGCAGCTCTGAGGCTTTGATCCTGATCAAGTGTTTAAGTCATGGATGTTTAAAGCTTAACTTCTTCATTTTTGACTAGTATTAAAGTTGACTTTTCATTCAGGAAGTATGACGCTGCGCTGTCAGTGCGCTTCTCCATGTTTGTGATTGGTCGAATGCTCCAGATACCACCCCTTTCATGTGAACGCGCACCTAACTAGATAGGACACGGCTGGCTTGAGCGATCCACTTGATAACCAGCGTCGTAGGACAGTTTAGCGAGAGCGCGTATGTTTTGGATTAGGCCAACCGGCTAACTCCAACATATCCAGGTTAGGTTGAACCAGGTTCGTAGTACAGGCCCCAGGTGAAGCCCCTTGAGATCAAAAGATCTCTTCTTCAGCCTGCAGGACATTAGTTACACATGTAACATAGAAACAACAGAACAACAATAAGGATGACATGCAACATAATGTACAGAGTACAGTTTACAAACTCTATTTAGCAGGGTTCGTACGGTCATTGAAAACCTGGAAAAGTCATAGAAATTCAAAATGCAAATTCCAGGCCCTGGAAAACAATATTTTTCCCAAAGTTTTGGAAAAGTCATGGAAATGTAACTAAAGTTGCGTCAAATATAACTTACATTTTATCTAACCGCCGAAATGATCTGCGGTCGCGAGCTGTTATGTGCCATCATGACGCGCATGGTGTTATTTTATATATGAAGCGCGAGCTGTGTGCTCGAGGCTTCCTGCCTGTCGGCTGAGCTCTGCTGCTCCGGGATGAGGGTCAGCTACATTATCTACGGTGCGTTCGTTAACTGTGCGGAGTCACTGCTGCACAGACTGAGCCGCTGGTGAACAGCTGTTCAGAGCAGAGCTCCCTGTCGGAGCGCAGAGCGTGATGTGAACTGACATTTTTTTCTGTCGCAATATCATTTAAAGAATCGTTGAGCTAGCTAGCATACATTGTCACTATCTGCTAACGTTAGCTTTAGCCTCCGTTTTCTAATAGTTTTTTTCATAGGCTATAAACAGAGGTGGTATAAGTATATATATTGTGCTAGAGTAAAAGTAGAAGTACTCAGATCTTGTACTTTAGTAGAAGTAGGCTACTCAGATCTTGTTCTTAATAAAAGTATAAGTACTCAGATCTTGTACTTGAGTAGAAGTAGGCTACTCAGATCTTGTTCTTAATAAAAGTAGAAGTACTCAGATCTTGTACTTTAGTAGAAGTACTCAGATCTTGTACTTAATAAAAGTAGAAGTACTCAGATCTTGTACTTAATAAAAGTAGAAGTACTCAGATCTTGTACTTGAGTAAAAGTAGAAGTACTCAGGTCTTGTACTTGAGTCAAAGTAGAAGTACTAGAGTGTAGGAATACTCTGTTACAGTGAAAGTCCTGCATTCAAAATGTTCCTCAAGTGAAAGTAGAAAGTATTCTCATCTAAATATAGTGAAAGACAGTGAAAGTAGTCGTTGTGCAGATTGGTCCATTTCAGAATAATATATATATATGTTTTATAATGATTGATCATGAAAGTGTTCTCAAAGCTGGTGAAGGTGCAGCTAGTCTGAAGTACTTTGTAGACTGCAGGGTAGCTGGTGAAGGTGCAGCTAGTCTGAAGTACTTTGTAGACTGCAGGGTAGCTGGTGGAGGAGCAGCTAGTCTGAAGTACTTTGTAGACTGCAGGGTAGCTGGTGGAGGTGCAGCTAGTCTGAAGTACTTTGTAGACTGCAGGGTAGCTGGTGAAGGTGCAGCTAGTCTGAAGTACTTTGTAGACTGCAGGGTAGCTGGTGAAGGTGCAGCTAGTCTGAAGTACTTTGTAGACTGCAGGGTAGCTGGTGAAGGTGCAGCTAGTCTGAAGTACTTTGTAGACTGCAGGGTAGCTGGTGAAGGTGCAGCTAGTCTGAAGTACTTTGTAGACTGCAGGGTAGCTGGTGAAGGTGCAGCTAGTCTGAAGTACTTTGTAGACTGCAGGGTAGCTGGTGAAGGTGCAGCTAGTCTGAAGTACTTTGTAGACTGCAGGGTAGCTGGTGGAGGTGCAGCTAGTCTGAAGTACTTTGTAGACTGCAGGGTAGCTGGTGAAGGTGCAGCTAGTCTGAAGTACTTTGTAGACTGCAGGGTAGCTGGTGGAGGTGCAGCTAGTCTGAAGTACTTTGTAGACTGCAGGGTAGCTGGTGAAGGTGCAGCTAGTCTGAAGTACTTTGTAGACTGCAGGGTAGCTGGTGGAGGAGCAGCTAGTCTGAAGTACTTTGTAGACTGCAGGGTAGCTGGTGGAGGTGCAGCTAGTCTGAAGTACTTTGTAGACTGCAGGGTAGCTGGTGAAGGAGCAGCTAGTCTGAAGTACTTTGTAGACTGCAGGGTAGCTGGTGGAGGTGCAGCTAGTCTGAAGTACTTTGTAGACTGCAGGGTAGCTGGTGGAGGTGCAGCTAGTCTGAAGTACTTTGTAGACTGCAGGGTAGCTGGTGGAGGTGCAGCTAGTCTGAAGTACTTTGTAGACTGCAGGGTAGCTGGTGAAGGTGCAGCTAGTCTGAAGTACTTTGTAGACTGCAGGGTAGCTGGTGAAGGTGCAGCTAGTCTGAAGTACTTTGTAGACTGCAGGGTAGCTGGTGAAGGTGCAGCTAGTCTGAAGTACTTTGTAGACTGCAGGGTAGCTGGTGAAGGTGCAGCTAGTCTGAAGTACTTTGTAGACTGCAGGGTAGCTGGTGAAGGTGCAGCTAGTCTGAAGTACTTTGTAGACTGCAGGGTAGCTGGTGAAGGTGCAGCTAGTCTGAAGTACTTTGTAGACTGCAGGGTAGCTGGTGGAGGTGCAGCTAGTCTGAAGTACTTTGTAGACTGCAGGGTAGCTGGTGAAGGTGCAGCTAGTCTGAAGTACTTTGTAGACTGCAGGGTAGCTGGTGGAGGTGCAGCTAGTCTGAAGTACTTTGTAGACTGCAGGGTAGCTGGTGAAGGTGCAGCTAGTCTGAAGTACTTTGTAGACTGCAGGGTAGCTGGTGAAGGTGCAGCTAGTCTGAAGTACTTTGTAGACTGCAGGGTAGCTGGTGAAGGTGCAGCTAGTCTGAAGTACTTTGTAGACTGCAGGGTAGCTGGTGAAGGTGCAGCTAGTCTGAAGTACTTTGTAGACTGCAGGGTAGCTGGTGAAGGTGCAGCTAGTCTGAAGTACTTTGTAGGCTGCAGGGTAGCTGGTGGAGGTGCAGCTAGTCTGAAGTACTTTGTAGACTGCAGGGTAGCTGGTGAAGGTGCAGCTAGTCTGGAGTACTTTGTAGACTGCAGGGTAGCTGGTGGAGGTGCAGCTAGTCTGAAGTACTTTGTAGACTGCAGGGTAGCTGGTGGATTTACTCCAGGTGGAACTGAAGTCTGATTCAACACTTGGTTATATTTCACATCATTCATCTGTGAAGTAACTAAAGGTATTAATACATGTAGGGGAGGAAAGTACACCATGTACCTCTGAACTGTAGTGGAGTAGAAGTACACCATGTACCTCTGAACTGTAGTGAGTAGAAGTACACCATGTACCTCTGAACTGTAGTGGAGTAGAAGTACACCATGTACCTCTGAACTGTAGTGAGTAGAAGTACACCATGTACCTCTGAACTGTAGAGGAGTAGAAGAACATAGTAGCAAAACATTGAAATACTTAATAAAGTACAAGTATCTCAAAATTGTACCCACGTATAGTACTTGTTGAGTTGATGAACTTAGTTACTTCACACCAGTGGCTTTACAGACAGAAAGACTAAGCCTTTCAGAGGCATGAAAATACATTTTCAAAATGCTCAACAGCCAGAATGATAAACTGACCGCTACACAATTAAAATAAATGCTTTTATATATTTATATTAGATGTGACTCTTTGGCGTTTCTGTTATTACTACCGGCTGCTTTAGTTGCTCTGACGGCTAACATCCTGTTATTCCTCATTTTAAAGCTGATATCCGTCGGGTCGGGGGCTCGGGTCCTTGTCACCTTTTTCACACCTGATGAGTTTTCCTCCCTGACTACAGTTGCTTCAGCGAGTAGAAGCTAGTAAGCTACTATGTGATTTGTTTTAGATAGGCACAACATGTTTCATATGCAGACCTTATTTTCCTGTTCCATGTTCAAATAAACCATTTTCAGTGGTCATTTTTTTTTTGGTCATGGAAGATGAGGTAACGGTCATTGAGAGGTCATGGAGAGGTCATTGAAAATCATTGGTGAAAAAGTGTATGAACTGATTTACAGTGACAGGTACCGTGAGTATCACACAGCATGTCACCCAGCCGAGTTTCAGAGTGATGCAGGGGAACCAAAGTGCTCAGTTTCAAACAGCTTTGCAGACTGTTCCAAGTTAGTGGAGCTGCTCATCTAAAAGCTTTCTTCCCTCAGACAGTCCGAGCACTTGGCACATTTAATAAAACAACATCATGAGATCTCAGGCAATACGTACTTTCAATTCTCCATGAGATCAGAGAGCAGATATAAAAAGGTAGGTTACCCAGCATGGCTTTATAGATGAAGTGTCCCAGAGACTGAGCCTCCTTAGAGATGAAGTGTCCCAGAGACTGAGCCTCCGTGCAGAGAGTGAAGCATCCAGCCCTACACACAGGGGGCAGTGAAGGGTTAATGCTTTACAGTCTGTCACACATCTCAGAGCGCTGTGATACGCAGCATCTGACTGGACCAGCCAATGGGCCGGTGCATTCATATAGACCAGATCCCCAGAGTCCAGCACAGGTCAAAGGTCACAGAGCCTCTTCCTGGCCTCCAGGAGAAGCAGGACGTGTTCCTGGAGAAGAACCCTAGCCTCACCCTCAGCTCCTCAGCAGGCTAGAGACCTGAGGTTTAGAGGAGAGACGACCATCAAGCAGACACCCAGGTGTTTGTAACAGGAACCACTTTGAGCACTTGTCCTTGCGTAGTTACAATATCTACAGCAGGCTCTGGGTCTGCTCAGCTTTAGAAAGAGCGTGACCTTGGTTTGATCCACACTAGAAGCAGCGTTAGTTCAGAGCGCTGAGTCTGAGTCGTGTTGGAAGCAGCCTGTGATGTAGCAGCAGCTCCTGAATGAGGGACCTCTCAGAACATCACGGGATCATCCGCATGATGTGAAGTAGCTTCATCCACATGTTCCCCTGAGCTGTTGATGCAGATGGAGAATAAAAGTGGGCCTGAAACAGAGCCTTGAGGAACACCGTTAGTGATGTGTACCCACTCAGAAGACAGCCCATCAGAGTGAACACATGGACCTTTCAGAGAGGCAGTTCTCAGACCAGCCACTGCACGGCTGCACACGCCGACACTGAGCAGCCTCTGCTTCAGGATGAGATGATCCACGTGTCCAACGCTTTGGACAGGTCAGCAAACAGAGCTGCTCAACTCTGCTTATCATCTAGATACTCTCCACATCGTTCACACGTTCATCGTGGCAGTGATGGTGCTGCGCTGCTTTCTGAAGCCTGACTGATGCTCAGACAGGAAGTCATGGTTACATATAAACACCTTTACCTGTTCACTCACTAGGCGTTCAAGAGCCTGAGCCAGAACTGACCACTTAGAGACGGCCTATAGTTATTT
>NW_027262500.1:0-28563 GCF_902827115.2 Pseudochaenichthys georgianus
TTCAGGTGTATATCAGTATGTAGTGTCTCTACTTTAAAGAGTCTCTCCTGCTGATGTTCAGGTGTATATCAGTATGTGTGTCTCTACTTTAAAGAGTCCTCTCCTGCTATGTGCAGGTGTATATCAGTATGTAGTGTCCTCTACTTTAAAGAGTCCTCTCCTGCTGATGTTCAGGTGTATATCAGTAGTAGTGTCTCTACTTTAAAGAGTCCTCTCCTGCTGATGTTCAGGTGTATATCAGTATGTAAGTGTCTCTACTTTAAAGAGTCCTCTCCTGCTGATGTTCAGGTGTATATCAGTATGTAGTGTCTCTACTTTAAAGAGTCCTCTCCTGCTGATGTTCAGGTGTATATCAGTATGTAGTGTCTCTACTTTAAAGAGTCCTCTCCTGCTGATGTTCAGGTGTATATCAGTATGTAGTGTCTC
The DNA here is from genome assembly GCF_902827115.2 of Pseudochaenichthys georgianus. Lineage (NCBI taxonomy): Eukaryota > Metazoa > Chordata > Actinopteri > Perciformes > Channichthyidae > Pseudochaenichthys > Pseudochaenichthys georgianus. Next base: position 427 of record NW_027262500.1, read on the forward strand.
TACTTTAAAGAGTCCTCTCCTGCTGATGTTCAGGTGTATATCAGTATGTAGTGTCTCTACTTTAAAGAGTCCTCTCCTGCTGATGTTCAGGTGTATATCAGTATGTAGTGTCTCTACTTTAAAGAGTCCTCTCCTGCTGATGTTCAGGTGTATATCAGTATGTAGTGTCTCTACTTTAAAGAGTCCTCTCCTGCTGATGTTCAGGTGTATATCAGTATGTAGTGTCTCTACTTTAAAGAGTCCTCTCCTGCTGATGTTCAGGTGTATATCAGTATGTAGTGTCTCTACTTTAAAGAGTCCTCTCCTGCTGATGTTCAGGTGTATATCAGTATGTAGTGTCTCTACTTTAAAGAGTCCTCTCCTGCTGATGTTCAGGTGTATATCAGTATGTAGTGTCTCTACTTTAAAGAGTCCTCTCCTGCTGATGTTCAGGTGTATATCAGTATGTAGTGTCTCTACTTTAAAGAGTCCTCTCCTGCTGATGTTCAGGTGTATATCAGTATGTAGTGTCTCTACTTTAAAGAGTCCTCTCCTGCTGATGTTCAGGTGTATATCAGTATGTAGTGTCTCTACTTTAAAGAGATCCTCTCCTGCTGATGTTCAGGTGTATATCAGTATGTAGTGTCTCTACTTTAAAGAGTCCTCTCCTGCTATGTTCAGGTGTATATCAGTATGTAGTGTCTCTACTTTAAAGAGTACCTCTCCTGCTGATGTTCAGGTGTATATCAGTATGTAGTGTCTCTACTTTAAAGAGTCCTCTCCTGCTGAATGTTCAGGTGTATATCAGTATGTAGTGTCTCTACTTTAAAGAGTCCTCTCCTGCTGATGTTCAGGTGTATATCAGTATGTAGTGTCTCTACTTTAAAGAGTCCTCTCCTGCTGATGTTCAGGTGTATATCAGTATGTAGTGTCTCTACTTTAAAGAGTCCTCTCCTGCTGATGTTCAGGTGTATATCAGTATGTAGTGTCTCTACTTTAAAGAGTCCTCTCCTGCTGATGTTCAGGTGTATATCAGTATGTAGTGTCTCTACTTTAAAGAGTCCTCTCCTGCTGATGTTCAGGTGTATATCAGTATGTAGTGTCTCTACTTTAAAGAGTCCTCTCCTGCTGATGTTCAGGTGTATATCAGTATGTAGTGTCTCTACTTTAAAGAGTCCTCTCCTGCTGATGTTCAGGTGTATATCAGTATGTAGTGTCTCTACTTTAAAGAGTCCTCTCCTGCTGATGTTCAGGTGTATATCAGTATGTAGTGTCTCTACTTTAAAGAGTCCTCTCCTGCTGATGTTCAGGTGTATATCAGTATGTAGTGTCTCTACTTTAAAGAGTCCTCTCCTGCTGATGTTCAGGTGTATATCAGTATGTAGTGTCTCTACTTTAAAGAGTCCTCTCCTGCTGATGTTCAGGTGTATATCAGTATGTAGTGTCTCTACTTTAAAGAGTCCTCTCCTGCTGATGTTCAGGTGTATATCAGTATGTAGTGTCTCTACTTTAAAGAGTCCTCTCCTGCTGAATGTTCAGGTGTATATCAGTATGTAGTGTCTCTACTTTAAAGAGTCCTCTCCTGCTGATGTTCAGGTGTATATCAGTATGTAGTGTCTCTACTTTAAAGAGTCCTCTCCTGCTGATGTTCAGGTGTATATCAGTATGTAGTGTCTCTACTTTAAAGAGTCCTCTCCTGCTGATGTTCAGGTGTATATCAGTATGTAGTGTCTCTACTTTAAAGAGTCCTCTCCTGCTGATGTTCAGGTGTATATCAGTATGTAGTGTCTCTACTTTAAAGAGTCCTCTCCTGCTGATGTTCAGGTGTATATCAGTATGTAGTGTCTCTACTTTAAAGAGTCCTCTCCTGCTGATGTTCAGGTGTATATCAGTATGTAGTGTCTCTACTTTAAAGAGTCCTCTCCTGCTGATGTTCAGGTGTATATCAGTATGTAGTGTCTCTACTTTAAAGAGTCCTCTCCTGCTGATGTTCAGGTGTATATCAGTATGTAGTGTCTCTACTTTAAAGAGTCCTCTCCTGCTGATGTTCAGGTGTATATCAGTATGTAGTGTCTCTACTTTAAAGAGTCCTCTCCTGCTGATGTTCAGGTGTATATCAGTATGTAGTGTCTCTACTTTAAAGAGTCCTCTCCTGCTGATGTTCAGGTGTATATCAGTATGTAGTGTCTCTACTTTAAAGAGTCCTCTCCTGCTGATGTTCAGGTGTATATCAGTATGTAGTGTCTCTACTTTAAAGAGTCCTCTCCTGCTGATGTTCAGGTGTATATCAGTATGTAGTGTCTCTACTTTAAAGAGTCCTCTCCTGCTGATGTTCAGGTGTATATCAGTATGTAGTGTCTCTACTTTAAAGAGTCCTCTCCTGCTGATGTTCAGGTGTATATCAGTATGTAGTGTCTCTACTTTAAAGAGTCCTCTCCTGCTGATGTTCAGGTGTATATCAGTATGTAGTGTCTCTACTTTAAAGAGTCCTCTCCTGCTGATGTTCAGGTGTATATCAGTATGTAGTGTCTCTACTTTAAAGAGTCCTCTCCTGCTGATGTTCAGGTGTATATCAGTATGTAGTGTCTCTACTTTAAAGAGTCCTCTCCTGCTAATGTTCAGGTGTATATCAGTATGTAGTGTCTCTACTTTAAAGAGTCCTCTCCTGCTGATGTTCAGGTGTATATCAGTATGTAGTGTCTCTACTTTAAAGAGTCCTCTCCTGCTGATGTTCAGGTGTATATCAGTATGTAGTGTCTCTACTTTAAAGAGTCCTCTCCTGCTGATGTTCAGGTGTATATCAGTATGTAGTGTCTCTACTTTAAAGAGTCCTCTCCTGCTGATGTTCAGCTGTATATCAGTATGTAGTGTCTCTACTTTAAAGAGTCCTCTCCTGCTGATGTTCAGGTGTATATCAGTATGTAGTGTCTCTAATTTAAAGAGTCATCTCCTGCTGATGTTCAGGTGTATGTAGTGTCTCTACTTTAAAGAGTCCTCTCCTGCTGATGTTCAGGTGTATATCAGTATGTAGTGTCTCTACTTTAAAGAGTCCTCTCCTGCTGATGTTCAGGTGTATATCAGTATGTAGTGTCACTACTTTAAAGAGTCCTCTCCTGCTGATGTTCAGGTGTATATCAGTATGTAGTGTCTCTACTTTAAAGAGTCCTCTCCTGCTAATGTTCAGGTGTATATCAGTATGTAGTGTCTCTACTTTAAAGAGTCCTCTCCTGCTGATGTTCAGGTGTATATCAGTATGTAGTGTCTCTACTTTAAAGAGTCCTCTCCTGCTGATGTTCAGGTGTATATCAGTATGTAGTGTCTCTACTTTAAAGAGTCCTCTCCTGCTGATGTTCAGGTGTATATCAGTATGTAGTGTCTCTACTTTAAAGAGTCCTCTCCTGCTGATGTTCAGGTGTATATCAGTATGTAGTGTCTCTACTTTAAAGAGTCCTCTCCTGCTGATGTTCAGCTGTATATCAGTATGTAGTGTCTCTACTTTAAAGAGTCCTCTCCTGCTGATGTTCAGGTGTATATCAGTATGTAGTGTCTCTAATTTAAAGAGTCATCTCCTGCTGATGTTCAGGTGTATGTAGTGTCTCTACTTTAAAGAGTCCTCTCCTGCTGATGTTCAGGTGTATATCAGTATGTAGTGTCTCTACTTTAAAGAGTCCTCTCCTGCTGATGTTCAGGTGTATATCAGTATGTAGTGTCACTACTTTAAAGAGTCCTCTCCTGCTGATGTTCAGGTGTATATCAGTATGTAGTGTCTCTACTTTAAAGAGTCCTCTCCTGCTAATGTTCAGGTGTATATCAGTATGTAGTGTCTCTACTTTAAAGAGTCCTCTCCTGCTGATGTTCAGGTGTATATCAGTATGTAGTGTCTCTACTTTAAAGAGTCCTCTCCTGCTGATGTTCAGGTGTATATCAGTATGTAGTGTCTCTACTTTAAAGAGTCCTCTCCTGCTGATGTTCAGGTGTATATCAGTATGTAGTGTCTCTACTTTAAAGAGTCATCTCCTGCTGATGTTCAGGTGTATATCAGTGTGTAGTGTCTCTACTTTAAAGAGTCCTCTCCTGCTGATGTTCAGCTGTATATCAGTATGTAGTGTCTCTACATGTCTCCATGCTTTAATGTTCAAAAAGCTCTTTATTTTATATTGTTCTCATACTGTCTGTGCTGCAGCACCTCTTTTCACCCTCTGTCTGAAACCGGAGCCCAGTCTGCTCTGATTGGTTAGCTGGCCGGCTCTGTTGTGATTAGAGAGGTCCCGCCCCCTAGCCAATCATTTTCAATGTGTTGGAGGAGCGCTAGCCAACAGAAAGGAAATTGTTACATAGTGATGACACTGTTAGAGAAGTAAACAAAGGAGTTCAGTGGAAGTGTTTCAGGTGGAGGGGGGGGGGGGATGCTGACCATCACTCCCAACTGAGCCTCCAGCTGCGATCTGCCCTCCAGCAAACCCGATGTAAATCAGAGTCCAGCTATGTCCAGGGTTAAAGCCGCAGACCGAACAGTCGGAACACTTTTTAATAACAAAACAGCTCATTTTACATTAGTATTGAATCTGCATGACTCCCATAACTCGCCAGATGGTTTCAAAGGAAATAATGTGTGAAAAAATCATCTTCAGACTGCTGAAGTGTCAGACTGATGGACAGCATGAAAACAACTTCATTCATTCATCATTACACATTTCACATCAATGGAGTAATTAAACTACAACTGTGTGTCTGCTGTGTTGCTTTGTGTTTGCTTTGTGTGAGACAGTCGTTTGTCTCACAAGATAAAATCAAAGTCGATGCGAGTGTCTGGGAGCGTACATATTTGAATGATTCCTCTGTCTGGATCCATCGGAGTCCCAAAATGTCTGGAATGCAAACTAATGTAGTTATCTGTCAAGCATTTTATCATGCACGCTCCAGCACACTTGGATCAATTACTAATGAAACCGTCTTACTCAGAATCCTTCAGGGGAGATGTGACGGTTCCCCTCTCTCCGTCACAGTTTAATCCTTCCCTTATTTCTTATCTGGCTAATTTATTTTGGTCTTTCTCTTTCTTGTAATCCTGCTTGCCCTTACTTCTTCTTTGTATGTATCTTTCTCTTGTGCTCTTCCTCCCTTTCTTTCTCAGCACGTTCTTCATCTGCAGACTGAATTCATGAGCCCGTGCAATCACTAATAGATGAGTCTAATTCACTCAGGCAGCGGCACGGCATACTAACTGCTTTACTCTCAACTAAGCTGTCAGTCACCGGGCTATTAAGCTCTATTTCACACATACTCATAACACCAGGCAACAGCTGATGAATCCTCAGACTTCTACATATTTTACAGGCTTTGAATCAAACATGGCGATAGCTGAGGGGTAACCGCAACCTTCGCTGAGCCACTGACAAACGAACAAGATTCATTATTTAACGTTTTTTATGTAAATCTTTCTGTAACTTTCAAATGTTCATAAAAAAACGGATTTACACTTGTCTATCCTCTTTCTTTTGTCCACTCATTTCTGAAATGTGATACTGAAGAATTAAATATACTCGGGCGACTGTGGCTGTGAGGGAGTGCGGTCGTCTTTCAACCAGAAGGTTGTGGGTTCGATCCCAGCCCACGCAGTCAACATGGCGATGTATCCTTGGGCAAGATACTTAACCCTGAGTTGCTCCCGATGGCCAACGGTGTGTGAATGTTAGGGCCTAGAGCAGGGGTGGGGAACCTTTTTCTTCTCAAGGGCCATTTCAATGTTTACAACATCCTCCGAGGGCCATACAAATTATTGAACTCAACGTCTGCTTAAAAAACTAAAATCACAGCCCATTCATTTCGCCTTTCTTTCATGCTGTGCAAAGAAAAAGCAACCTCTCAATCCAGATATTTGACCATGACCCGCGCATGCATGCACCGTGGCATAAGAACCAAAACAGAAGTATATGGACACAAGATGTGTGCAAATGTATTTAGTTTCATATCCATGTGGACATGATTTAAGTGGGGGAGATCTAACCTCATCTAGGGGGGTCCGGGAGGGGCATGCTCCGGGAAGTTAAAAGCATCAATCTGGTGCACTTTGAGAGTAAAATTAATAGATCTATGGACACATCTCTCAACACCCACATGAAACAGAACTGGAAGCAGATTTTTTTCTTTATGGATATTTTACAAATCACTCCCTTTTTAAACTGTATTCTTGTTTATTAATAATAACTTTTTTTTACTGTCATATAGTATTTTATTCCTGTTTACTTTATTCTCTTATTCTTTTATAACTATAATGATCATATAAAGATGTGCCTTTACCTGACTGGTTGGAGAAAAAGCTTCTTATATTCGTTAGCATAGCTAGCTAACCAGATGCTAATAACAACAAAGTTATTGACTGTATGATCAGTATGACGGGTGGACAGATCGCCACTGGGCTTTCAGCTAAAGACACAGCCACGCAGAAACTGCGGCATGTGTACGGCTCCTTGTCGGTATTGCAATTTGTGAAGTCCCGGCCCGGAGCTGTGTGTTCTGGTGCTCTCCGTTAGAACTGCACCCCTGTCAGACGAGACATATACCACATGATGACGGCTCGTGTTGTGTTCAAGGACCCTGACCTTGGCCAGGAAAAACAGGCACTCGCTTGTTTAATTATTTTGCGGTCTAGATAATTTGATTTTTTTTTCTTTTTTGCATGTGTTTATAAATTACCTCGAGGGCCGTACCAAATGGTCTCGCGGGCCGTATATGGCCCGAGGGCCGGAGGTTTCCCACCCCTGTCCTAGAGTAACACTGCTCTGTATGAATGGGTGTGAATGGGTGAACGACATGTAGTATGTAAAGCGCTTTGAGGGGTCTTAAAGACTGGATAAAGCGCTCTATAAGTACAGTCCATTTACCATTTACCATTACTCGCGCTCTTAGCCCTCAATAACAATGAAAACAGAAACAATACATGAGGGGGACGGATCATTTAAATTACCACTAACAAGAGACAGAGAGGTCATTGAAAAATAAATCTTGTTTTGATGCTGATCGTTATGGTTGGCAACAATAATTATTCCTTCTCTAATAACGGACTGAAACGTTTTTATGTAGGTTCTCAGAAAGGTAGCAACTCTAGAGAATACCTCCATTTGACTTTGGGAAGTTATTGCAAAATACTACGATCCCAATGAATAAGGCAAATATTCGATCAGTCAAAAGAGGCTGATGCAAACACAACCGAATTGAAACTGCAAGTCGTATGAACGTGTAAGAATATATGGATGAATATTATATTGAATAAACAGTATATTGAGCCTCAGAAGAGACAACACAAACAATGTTGTGCTTACAGTATGCAAAGATAGTAACTTTGATTTGTGCGTATTGCTTGTTAACATCTCTGATTACAGCAGCCCAAAGGCATTCAGTATATTAAGAAGCTTAAAACAACTGAACATGTTTTGCACACCCCTAGTAGTGCCTACAGTTAAACCTAGATATTATTTAGACAGAAACGTTGTATATAAATTCATACATACATAAATTCAACTCCTGGTCCTCACTTTCAAAGCCCTCCACCATCTGCCCCCCCCCCCCCTCCCCTACCTCACTGACCTCCTCATCCTCTACCAACCACCCGGTCCCTCAGATCCACCTCAGCCGGTTTGCTTTCCACCCCCAAGGCCAAACTCCGGAGCTTCGGGGACAGAGCCTTCATGTGGCAGCCCCGAAGCTCTGGACCTCCCTCCCCCAAGACCTCCGTGAGTCTGAGTCCCTCACCCTGTTCCAGTCCCGCCTCAAAACCCGCCTCTTCAACTCTGTATCCATAAGCCCCCCCCCCCTCTCAACCAACTTCCCCCTGACTGCTTTTCTGTTTCTTTGTTTCTTTTTGGCTTTGTTTTTGTTTTGTTTGTCTACCCTCCCTCCCAAATGTAAAGCGTCTTTGGGTTCAAGAAAAGCGCTATTGAAATAAAATGTATTATTATGCAGTTGTTCACAAATAAGGAACATTTGTATCGGCAAACAATGGCAACAAGGCCCAAAGAGTTTGAAAGTAGACGCAGTATGTTATTTTCCTGCTGGTAGTTGGCAGTCGTTGGCATTTTCCCCACGGCAGTAATGCTGCGTTGTCAATAGGGAAACAGGCTTGACATCTTGAAAATGCTTTTTAACACAATTCAACCATTGTCTCCCAACACGTCTTTGTACATAGATGTATACAAAGCAAGACATTCACTTCTGCACGTAGCACTTCCATTTATTTTACATGTTAGACGCTTTTATCCAAAGCGACTTACATACTCAATACTGTGGGCAATCCCCACAAGGAGCAATTTGGGGTGAAGTGTCCCAGGGACACAACGACATGCTGACTGCAGAGGGGTTTGAACCTGTGCCCCCCTGATCCGAACACCTACGCACTATCCCACTGCGCCACACGCCTCCCTTTAGCTTATTTAAACCTACTGTACTTAAAAGACTCTTGATTTCTCACTTTGGGTTGAATGCAATTATTATAAATCACTCTGGATATAGGTTCAGTTAAATGTAATGTGTAATTCCACATATGTTCAGGTTTAGGAAAGGATCATATGTAAGGTCTGCAGGTACTGTAGGGAGCAATCTGTTTTGCTTCTACCTGGGACAATCAAAAAACTAAAATAAAAGAAGCATATAGCTCAATAAAGCACTTAAAGAGTGTATCCCATTTGACAGAAATGCACCTCCACTTACAATGGTTTAGCTTCTTTGAATCGAATGTACCTACACCTCTTAATTGAAGTCGTTTTGTATACAAGCGTCAGTTAAATTAAATGCAATGTAAGCACTCATTGTACAGCCGTGGATGTGGGAATGACTTGCACATTAGCATTCATGCTAACATACTTTTAAATGAATGGTTTAATGTACTCCTGAAAGACATTGCATGAGTGCTCACGTGCACTAAGCAGACACCCGAAGCTCAATTGTAAAAGCCAGTATGTCTTTGTCTGCAAAGCATTTTTCTTGTCAGACAAAATAGCAGAGCTGATGTTGTTGCTGTTGTAATTACGCTCGGGCTCACAGGGAGCCGCTGGTTAAGCTCTTACAATCCGCGAGTGAAAGCTGAGGGGAAAACACAGACATCTGAACCAGAAACTGTCACACCGCAATGTTGTCACACAGAGAAGCCGAGAGAGAGAGAGAGCGTTGGGGAAGATCACAGTCGTCACAATGCAAAGTTGTTAAAGCGAGGCGCAGAGAACGAGAGAGAAAGCGGGGAGACGTGTGAAGAGAGGAAACACAGCAGAAGAGAAGTGTCTGCGGAATAACAGACACGATTGTTGCTGTTCTGTCACAGCGTTTCTGTAGGATCTGTTTTCTATGGCAGATGTTCCTTGTGTTAATAGAATTAAAATTAAAATTAAAAAAGACCAAAACACTGCTCGATCCTGCAGATGGTTTCCCTGAAAACACCAAACTAATCAGACATAATTTATTACTCTGGTTTTTCATTCCCGCGCCCAAATGTCTCACATTTTCTCGATACATTTTGAGCATGAGAAGATTTGTCTGCATAATATCGTTTCCATCCAGTGTTTTCTTGTTATTCCCAAAAGACGGCGAGCAGGCTTTCCACTTTTTAATTGAAAGCAGAAATGGACAGCAGGCGAGGTTTCAGTCCAAGAAAGGGCTCAAATGTCTGGTGCATAGTCACAGTATTCAAAATACACACACATGCTAACACAAGATGGAGACATAAACACACACCCACACATCAACTGGCTTCATTTGGGCCTCTGGGCACACACACACACACACACACACACACACACACACACACACACACACACACACACACACACACACACACACACACACACACACACACACGCACACACGCACAAACACACACACACACACACACACTGCAACGTCCAATGGATTATGTCTATTTTTTTTAATTAAATGATTAATGCAGTGCATGCATATCAAGGGTAAGTGAGAGCAGGGTAGATTGTACAAAAATGAAGTGAAGTATTAAGAAAATGTCATTAGAGAAGACAAGTCGCCCTCGCTACAAAGCTCTCATTAAGTCTTCACTCTCGTCTTGATCTGTGTTTTTAATTAACTCAAATGTGGAATCAGAATGAGATGCTGGCAAAGATCTCCCTGCCTGAACATCACTTTCCGCCATGCCGACGTTTTGACCTGGTCATGAGTTTTTGGCATGAACAAAATGGGGTGCTGATGTGACGTTCATGGAGGATTCAAAAATGTCTGACAGACTGTGTCCAGCATGTCTTTTGATAACTTCTTTGGAATTAGAAAATTATCTACTTTTCGAACATTTGACATGTGCGGCCAGATGCTAATATCTCCAGCGCAGCTACAGCAGTTGCTTTTGGGGGTTTTATTTTGAAAAAACAGCCTCATCCTGAGCCTTCTGTACGGATACAGTGACTTTCAAGGGCTTTTAATTTTGAAAACAATCCTTGTGCTGAGCTTCCTGTCCCCGATACAGTTACTATTTAGGGCTTATACAGTAGCAGCTGTGATGAAGGAACATTTTCAATTTTCATCAGACAGTAAAGTATTATTTGAATGTATAGTCACTTATTGTATATCATAGTGTTTAACATTTCTCAAGAAAACACTTCTTAGGATCTGATTAGTCTATTTTTTTTTAGTAGTGATGTTACGTATTGCGCCGAGGCTTCGGAGCGTGTGTCGAGTAATCCCGAAGATTTTTGTGAAGCTTGTTTCGAGGCTTGTATCGTTTTGGGCCAGTGACGTCATCGATGACAAACGAAGCCTCGCTGCCTGTCGATACCACGTGACTGCTTCAGGAAGCGATTCAGAACGGTTGAACCACAACGCTCATAATACCCATGGATGTATAATAAGAACCATATTACCCCTCCTGTACCCGGGTCAAGAGAGCTCAGACCCTCACTCATATAGAGGTCGGAACATGTCATAAGTGTAAATAAATAAAAGTATAAATAAATGTAGGAATAAAAACATGAATAAATAAATGAATAAATAAATGAATAAATATGCTGCAGTGTTTTCAGGGAGATTCAGTGTGTGTGCTGTGGCTCAGCTGGAAAGCAGTTGACTTACTCCCGCAGGGTCCCTGGTTCAAAGACTGAACAATACGTCTTTTTTGTTGTTTATAAAAGCTACAGCTAAATGAGAAAATGAAGTTAATATATCTTTGATATGGGTTAGCCTTTCTCAGGCTACAACATGGTTACGTTTATGAATATTATGAAGGAATACAAATCCCTCTTTGCAATGTTTACCAGCCTCCTTAGGCTTTTCAATCACAATCATTCAACTGGAATAAAAACAATATTGTTGACATGAAAATATGATTTTATGTTCGTTGTTTAGAGTTATTCTAAGGCTTTACTCAATGGGAACTCGGTATGAGATAGAGCACACTGTTGAGATGTCCAATCTGCCTGTTGTACACACTTTGACCAGCAGGGGGTTTGTGTTCAGATGAAGCCCGTGATGAAGCCTCGTGAGATGAACCCTTTTGCGAACCAATTGGCTGGAAAGCTTCAAAGCTTCATAACGGCCCGTCCACACAGCGGCGTGCGCTGACGCTTGCCGGCGGGCGTGTCTGAAACTCGACCAACAACCAATCACATGAATCTCCCGCCCCTGACCCACAAGCAGCGGTTTGATTGGCTAGAGCTTGTACTGGCATATGATTCGATTGGCTGACGTCTCGCTGAGGCGTCAAAAGTTGAACATTGCTCAACTTTTGCAGCGAGCCACGCCAGCTACGCTCCACGTCGCTTCCCACGATGCATTTCGGCTGAAAGTGACGTCACCCCATTCAAAGTGAATGGGGAAGCGTCAACGCACGCCGCTGTGTGGACGGGCCGTAAGGCTTCATCTCGCCATCACTATGTAACAGGACTGGGCAGATAAAGAGAAAAGTGGTGGTGCAGCAATCACGACAGAGGCAGTGTTCAAGTCCAAAAAAGAGGCTTTATTGCTGTTAAACTCAAAAATACCTTTAACTAGTGATGTTACGTATTGCGCCGAGGCTTCGGAGCGTGTGTCGAGTAATCCCCGAAGCTTTTTGTGAAGCATGTTTCGAGGCTTGTATCGTTTTGGGCCAGTGACGTCATCGATGACAAACGAAGCCTCGCTGCCTGTCGTTACCACGTGACGGCTTCAGGAAGCGACTCAGATCGGTTGAACCGTTGAACCACAACGCTCATAATACCCATGGATGTATAATAAGAACCATATTACCCCTCCTGTACCCGGGCCCGGTGACACGATGGAATTAAGAGAGCTCAGACCCTCACTTATATAGAGGTCGGAACATGTCATAAGTATAAATAAATAAAAGTATAAATAAATGTAGGAATAAAAACATGAATAAATAAATGAATAAATATGCTGCAGTGTTTTCAGTGAGATTCAGTGTGTGTGCTGTGGCTCAGCTGGAAAGCAGTTGACTAATGACCGCAGGGTCCCTGGTTCAACGACTGCACAATACATCTTTTTTGTTGTTTATAAAAGCTACAGCTAAATGAGATAATGTAGTTAATAAATCTTTGATATGGCTTAGCCTTTCTCAGGCTACAACATGGTTAAGTTTACGAATATTATTAAGGAATATAAATCCCTCTTTGCAATGTTTACCAGCCTCCTTAGGCTTTTCAATCACAATCATTAAACTGGAATAAAAAAAATATTGTTGACATGAAAATATGATTTTATGTTCGTTGTTTAGAGTTATTCTAAGGCTTTACTCATTGGGAACTCGGTATGAGATAGAGCACACTGTGGAGATGTCCAATCTGCCTGTTGTACACACTTTGACCAGCAGGGGGTTTGTGTTCAAATGAAGCCCATGATGAAGCCTCGTGAGATGAACCCTTTTGGGAACCAATTGGCTGGAAAGCTTCAAAGCTTCATAAGGCTTCATCTCACCATCACTACCTTTAACTATAGAAAGGCCGCTAACCGACTTACCAGCTTACAAACTGTTTCCTCACGCTGGGAGTCTCCTGCTCCCTCCATAGCCGCGTTCACACTGCGGTACTTTTCCCACAAAGGTTCATGCGAACTTAGTTCATGCGAACTCTTTAGTTCGCATGAACTAAGTACAGATCGCGTTCACACCAGAAAAAGTCCCTGGGGGAGGATTAGGCAAATGAAGCCGCTGACGTCACTTCTTCTTCTTCTTCTTTGGGTTTACTGGCAGGCCGCAAACCACTTCACGGCGTATACTGCCGCCCAAAGTCCCCGGCCGGAAGTCCCCGGAGTTGGGGACTGGCTTCAGTAGAAGCTGCTGGGAGTCCCAGCAGCTTCTACTGAAGCCTTCCGAGTAAATCTCCAGAACGTCGACACCTCCTCATCTCCACCGCTCCCATGTTTTATTTTGTGTTGCCATAAGTTAGTCTCTCTGCGTTTCTGCGCTGGGCTAATGCTAATGCTAATAATGCTAATGCGAGGATAATAAAATGGCGGCTTCACAAAACTTTTTGGGAGTTTTACGGGGCATGGTTTGCAATTCGCCCAGCCAATCAGAAATATAGCTCTTTTCTCAAAAAAGAGCCGCTCGAAAGTCCCTGCTCTCTAGCAGGGACTTTCGAGGGGGTAAAAAGGTTCGCATGAACTACTTTTAGTACCGGCTCTTTTTGGTGTGAACGCGATCATGAACTAAGTTCGCATGAACCTTTGTGGGAAAAGTACCGCAGTGTGAACGCGGCTCATGTGCCACACACAACTGAGCAACAAATGTAGGTGCCTCCCACTACGCTGCCTCTCAGTCCCTTACAGTACATTGACAGATAGAAGGTTATGTATACATATTAAGATAGTGGGTTTTTAATTGGTCCAACTCTCAGTGTGTGCAGTGGATTATATCTGAAAATGATTATTGTTTGCCTTCCTTTAGCCCCACTGGGCACTGCTGTGTAAAAGTGGCTTATGTCAGTTTCTCTGTACTTGACTTGATACTATATTGACTGTGTCACTTCTGCAAGGCAACTACATTTGAGTGTGTCTGCCATTGCAGTGACCTTGTCAGAGAAAGTGGAGGGTGTAGGGACGCAGCTGCTACTGTCAGCTAATCTATACCTGTAATTAAGGATCAGAGCTGGTGATTACCTGTCTGTGATCAATAGCACACCCAGTCATATCCTTTCTACCTCAGGCATGACACACACACATGCACACACACAACATGCAGACACACACATACCGTAGCTTTGACTTGAAAAAAGGCTTGTTTATCAGGTTTTTCCGATGTGAATCACAGTCTGTGTCCCAACCGTACAGAGTAGATGTACATGTGAAGAGATTTGTGTGTGTAATAGATTAAAAGACTATTATTACATTCTCAAAAGTAAATCACATGTAAAATAAATTCCTTGAGTGCAGTCCCAGTTGATAAACCATGCATGATCTGCTTTTAAAATTAAAAGATGTGTACTCAAGCGTAATAAGTTAACCTTCATAATGTTCCATTTTATTTAATAAATAGATTGTTTATTTTCCCCCGAGGGCTGCTGGGCTCACGCCAACACTCATTAGAGCCTCTTCATGCAGGGTGTCAATTATTAATTCTCTCATTTATGGCCATCTATTAGAATGCATGGTTCATAGCCCACAGGAGACACTGAAGCAGGCTTTGTGAATACATTTCAGAGAACAAACAGCGTTCAATAAAGGGAACTTTTACCCTTTGAAAAAGCCTTTCATCGCGCTGCCCCTTGTTGCGTGCTGTTGAAGAATAGGATGGGATTCATTTCCTCCTCGGTGGCGACCTATTGCAATGAAAAGGAGCACAGATACCGAGTCAGTCTAGTCATTTGGTGAATCATAAAACAGTACTAGCACAATAAAAAAAATAACAGGCACAATAATCAAGCTGTGAAAAAAAAAACATAAAATAAAAATAGTATGACAATCAGTCAATGTTAGATTTGATAATGTCATAATGGGACACCCCCAATTCATGCCTTGTTTCAGATGTATGTAAAAAAATATCTTGCCCATTCTGCAGTTGTTTTTTTGAGAGATACTCACTCTATGCCGATCGATCGGTGCTCTCTAGAAATGCCTATCGCGAGAGCCGATCGCATGACGTAAAATACACTTTTCTCTGTGGGCGGGAAAACAAGCTCGCCAAAATGGCTTCACCAGTCTGGCATTATTTTAAGGTATCCGAAAAAGACAGTAAAATAGCGATATGCAACGTGTGTGAAGCAGAAATCGTGCACCTCCACTCGCTGTGACGGACCGGTGAGCGGAGCAAAACACACATTAAGAGTTAGACCTAACACACTTAGCTATTTCATCTACCGCTGGAACAAGCTAAACTAGTTATGTTTATTCTTCACTGTCGGGTCACTCATTACTGGATCAGTGAGCTGCATGAGACGATACTGACAGGCTGGCAGGAGAGGGAGAGAGAGAGAGAGAGAGGGGGAGAGGCAAAGAGAGCACTTCCGCTCATTTCTCCCGTGTTATTTTCCAAAGTTAATGTAAACTTGAATAATGTACTATATTTGAATGTAATAATTATGTTGGTTGTTGTTTGTGGAAGCGTCAGTGAATGAGCCCTATTAACTGAGTTTTAAACATCACTTTAAATGGAAGATCCCCATAGGCCCCGCCCACTCGATCGGCGATCGGTATCGGCCGATACTGATTCCGGCAATCGGCCCAAAAATTGGTGATCGGAGCATCCCTAGTTTTTTTTGGTCTATTTGAATCCAAATCCTGCCCTATTGCCGTCAATACTGGCGTCCCACAGGGTACTACTCTTGGTCCACTGGCATTTACAAAACCCTTGCATTTCAATCGACGGTTTTGATGTAAGAATACATATTTATTGCCAGGAATACACAAATGAATGTAATGGAGTTTTGGCGATTAGGTCCCGTTGTGCAGGAGTATCATTCGGGAGGGGAGAACCGATCCGATGAAACCCCCCGGGGTCTAGACACTGGTGGCAGTGAATGGATAGTTGGGTTCGGTCTGAAGGGGAGTGGCTTAGCTTGACCCTGGTGGTGGTGAATGGATAGTTGGGTTCGGTCTGAAGAGGAGGGGCTTAGCTTGACCCTGGATTCAGAGGGACAGGAGGTGAAAAGGGGTGGAGGAGGGTCACCTGAAATTACAGCTGTCAGAGGGGGAGAACAGACTTAAAAGGTTTGGCAGAGCGCTATGATAGGCTTGTGAGAATAGAGCGAAGTGATTGGTTAAGCTGGGGAGAGACGCCCCTGAGTGGAGAGAGACTAGTAACATAGACATAGTAAATGAATGAGAAAAGACGGTCTTCCTGGTTGAACTTGTGCTGAGCTTCATTTGCATGTAATAAGGGAGGTGTGTGGCTCAGTAGCTTAGTGCGCTAATCCTTTAATCAGAGGATAGCAAGTTTGAGTCCCACTGCAGTCAGCATGTCGTTGTGTCCCTGAGACACTTCACCCTAAATTGCTCCTGTGGGGATTGCCCACCGTATTGGGTATGTAATTCACTTTGGATAAAAGTGTCTAACAAGTAATGTATGTTATGCTGCAATCTTGTATACATTTGCTCATCTGTCTTAGAGTTTCTACGTGTTGTGTGTTTTGTTTTAGACATACTTTAAATGCTGCCCTGTCAGAAGTCAATACTGTAAACTTTATTATCAATCTTGAATATATTTTCGACTGTACTGACAAAATTATATACGTTTTTATATTGACACAAGACAGGTGCAGGTCTACAAACTCTTCATATAGTTTAAAAGTGTCTCCAGTCAGAGTGAATCTTGTATCTTTTGTGTTTACATACAGAAAAACTGTGAGCATTATTATCAGGTTATTACATTTGCAAAGTCATTATGCATCAAAGATTTTAACAAACGGGTGGTGTCTGTTACTGCGTTGCAATTTCAGCTCATACATTTAGATGCTTTCATATCAGTTTGAAACTGGAAAACAAATTGGATTAGTGTTGATGTCGGCATTTCTCAAAGTTTAGCGTCCCGGCTGAATACTTCAGATTATATTACAGGTGGCATATTGGAAGATACAAGCAGATATTAAGATGAAAAGTCTCACCCTGAGGGGAAACTGTTGCAGGATAGCCAAAGTCAGAGGATTTCATGGGCAGAAATTATGTTTTCTTTAACGAAGGATAATGATGAGTTTGATATGTTTAAAGAGAATAAAAAAGCTTCAATTTAGTCATAGGTGTCACATTAGTTTACTGATGTTAAAACTCAGCAGGGATTCCTGGCACATGGGTCTACAGGCGCATATATTAACATTATTTTTCGCTTATTAAAAGCAACACCAGATACTTCTCTTTAAAAGGTCTACTGTGGGTAGGACATCTTGATATGAACACTCTGTAACTCAAACCAACATGAGGAACATTTGGTATCTAGGCAAACATATTGACAGAAGTAACACGTAACAGAAGGAGCCGGAGAAGCAGGTGCTGCTGGTTTCACATAAAGATGATTAGATTACTACACTTTAAAATAGGCTATGTAAGAAACTGATATTGAGTGAGGAATTGAGAGGCTCTCTAGCCAAATGAATGCTCCAAGATTAAACCCAAGCACAGGCCGAGTGAGAGCAAAGAGAACATTAACCTGAGTAATGAGGCTAACGAGACTAGACAGCGTCCGAGAGAGGGCCATTTAGAGTGTGCTTTAAATTGGTGGGGGGATATAGTGGGGTCTGGAGAAATCCAATTAGCAGACCATCATTTCCAATGAGAGGATTCTTCAATAATGCAGACCAGGTCAAATAAACCGGCTCTCAATTCACACCAACGGCCCGTCCACAGCGGCTTTGGAAAAAGCTTGGAGCTGGACGTGTCTGAAGCTTGGGGGAGTGGAATACAAAGACATACAAAGCAAAAAAGCCCGGTTCTTCTCCAACGAAGTAAACTGAATATATATAAACCTAGCAGTTTCACCCTCTGTCTCTGCCACCTCCCTCCATGCCTGGTTCCTCCGGTTTGTATCCCGGTAATTAAATAGGGACTGGTCGTAAAGAACTGGGTGATTTGCTACCGCAATAACTAATGTATCCTCCATTTTCTTTGGAATATGGAAATGAATATTCAATCCCAGCATACACGCAGTTTGATTGGCTAGTGCTTGTACTGGCAGATTTGTATAAACGGGATTTGTTTGGCTGACGCTTCTGCCGAGGCTTCAAAAGTTGAACATTGCTCAACTTTTGCAGCCTGAAGAAGCTTCCAACGCCGCTGTGTGGACGGGCCGTAACACCTCGCAATAAACCGTTCACCCTGAAACCATCTCGATCTATTCTCCAGATGGCCACAGGCGCAGAGAGCAGCAGTTTACAGCACCCCTGGTAACACATACATGGTTAACCTCTTTACTAGAAGCATCTCTCTCCTTCTCTTTCTTACCTTTTAATTTCCTTTCACCTCGTTAGTCTTTTGTTATCGCTCTTTCATTATTTGACTCTTTCTCTCCCTCTGATAATGGCAGAAGAAAGAGCAAACAGACAGTGTCATTAAAATATCCATTAGGAGCAAATGAGAGACAAAGCGATAAAGTGCTCAGTGCTGATGTATTCTGCTCACACCTTGCACCTACCTCTTACAACAACAAAAAAGCTGACATTTAGCCATTGTTTTCTATTTGTATAGATTTAAACAGACAGCTGATGTAAGGTTTCTTCATGGCTAGTTGCAGAATGAGATATTTGTATTGTTCTTCCACTAAATTCAGGAGGCCTTATTGTGCTTTTTGGGGTTTTCCCTTTCCATAGTGCAGCAGGGATGGGCATATGGCGGCCCGGGGGTATCTTAGGTTCAAGTTAGACAAATTAAGCTTATAGCGCAAATTCAATCTGTCTGTTACACGTCATTTCTATACTCTCTCCTCTCTCAATAAGTGATCGGGGGCGTCACTCCCCAGCTAACCAATCACTTCCCCCCATTTTCACAAGCCTATCATTACACCCGCTAACCCCTTTAAATCTGCTCTTCCCTCTCTGTCAGCTGTCATTTCAGGTGACAACGCGCAACCCTCCTCCACCCCTTCGCCTCCTGTCTCCTAATACAGGGCCACGCTAAAACCTTCTCCCTTCAGACCGGACCGAACTACTTATCACCACCACCGGTGTCTAGACCCCGGGGGTTAATCTGAGTGGTTTTTCTCCTCCTGAATGATTATCCGGCAGACCGGGGCCTAATCGCCAACACCATTTAATTCACTCGTTATAATCTGTCAATCACTATTTCATTCATATTATGTGTCCCGGTAATAAACATGTATTTTATACATCACGTCTCTCCTGATTTAACTAATATCTGGGTTAGTGTTCATGACTTCATGTTTATGTCCTCTTAATGGTTCATCTCAATGCACAAACATTTTCCATGCTTTCCAATAGTTTAAAATAGTTTTATTCCACTGTTAAATAACCTGTTCAATACAAACATGCCACTTGTAAAAATTAAATAACATTTCTGTGAACTGATATTTGTTTAGTGAGTTTATTAGAGGATGTTCCCTGAAAGATTGTAAAATGTCAATGAAAATGTCAGATTTAGTATATTTGTTAATAATGACATACAATACATCAGGGCCGTATTCACCATATACATTGGGGGGGGGACATCCCCCCCAATATTCAGATACACTCAAAATGTCCCCCCCAATAAATAGTAAAACATTATTTTTTTTGATTTTTTGATTTAAATAAAATTGCTATTCTATGACTTCTTTATTTTGGTTATTTGTATACTTGAAAATCTATATTTTCTGTTATTGTCCCACCCACATTGAGGATGCTTCCTACACCCATGCCTGAGACACAGTTTCGTGACTATTGTTGTGTTTTGCCCCCACGGGCAGGGGCATGGGGTTTAACAGGTTTTAAAGTATCCAATGTGTTAGTGATTTTTTATATATTTTCCTTTAGAATGGCAGGAAATTAGTATTCAAATTTGTATTGAATTTTTGGTCCGCCCCAATGTTGACCCTATGAATACGGCCCTGCAATACATGGAATTTGTGCGTGTGTGTGTTCCAAGTGAATCTGCGGCCCCCTGGTGGCCAGTACATACATGTGGCCCCCACCACCATCCAAGTTGCCCATCCCTGCTCTAGTGTGAACATGTAGGTTTGTGTGCATGTAAATGGTCTGCAAAGGCTAAAATCCGAAATTCCTTTTGGAGGGAGTTTACTTCCCACTCATTCCATAATATGTCCTCTTTAAATATTGTATGGCGTAAACAAGCATGATACCATGTGGTTCTTAATACCATTCTACACTGCAGGAATCTATTGTCACTCCGCTTAACTCTTTGCTTTTTTAGATGTTCAAATATGATCAACTGCACATTAACAATGCCGAGATATAATACTCACAAAACCGTTGTCATGAAACAAAGTCTGAGAGTTTATAAATTAGATACTTTGAAATAAATCTCTACTTCCTGAAACATTTCCATCACTTTCTCTCATGTTCTCATTACATTAAGACTCCTCTCTTCTTTCTTCTTTCATGTGATGTCAACATTGTGTGTGTGTGTGTGTGTGTGTGTGTGTGTGTGTGTGTGTGTGTGTGTGTGTGTGTGTGTGTGTGTGTGTGTGTGTGTGTGTGTGTGTGTGTGTGTGTGTGTGTGTGTGTGTGTGTGTGTGACTAATTATTTGGAAGACAAGTCATTCGGAGTTGGCAGAAGGTGCTCCTTGACACCATGTTCCCAACACTAGGATTTCCCTAGAGGCACACACACAAACACACACACACACACACACACACACACACACACACACACACACACACACACACACACACACACACACACACACACACATACACACACAGAACTCACATTAACACATGCACAATTAATTTGCTGGAAGATGGTTAGAAGTGTCACACACACACACACACACACACACACACACACACACACACACACACACACACACACACACACACGTATCCTGGGACAGTTGGCTTGCTATGAAAGCCGCTCTCTTGGCATCATCTGTATCACAACTACTTCACTGATTGCATCCATGTGTCTCTCTTGTAAATGTGTGTGTACAGTGTGTGTGTGTTTGTGCTTTGGTTACTTGAAGCTTTTTTTGCACATTTTTGAGGTTTTACATTTGTATGTAGTGTCTCTACTTTAAAGAGTCCTCTCCTGCTGATGTTCAGGTGTATATCAGTATGTAGTGTCTCTACTTTAAAGAGTCCTCTCCTGCTGATGTTCAGGTGTATATCAGTATGTAGTGTCTCTACTTTAAAGAGTCCTCTCCTGCTGATGTTCAGGTATATATCAGTATGTAGTGTCTCTACTTTAAAGAGTCCTCTCCTGCTGATGTTCAGGTGTATATCAGTGTGTAGTGTCTCTACTTTAAAGAGTCCTCTCCTGCTGATGTTCAGGTGTATATCAGTATGTAGTGTCTCTACTTTAAAGAGTCCTCTCCTGCTGATGTTCAGGTGTATATCAGTATGTAGTGTCTCTACTTTAAAGAGTCCTCTCCTGCTGATGTTCAGGTGTATATCAGTATGTAGTGTCTCTACTTTAAAGAGTCCTCTCCTGCTGATGTTCAGGTGTATATCAGTATGTAGTGTCTCTACTTTAAAGAGTCCTCTCCTGCTGATGTTCAGGTGTATATCAGTATGTAGTGTCTCTACTTTAAAGAGTCCTCTCCTGCTGATGTTCAGGTGTATATCAGTATGTAGTGTCTCTACTTTAAAGAGTCCTCTCCTGCTGATGTTCAGGTGTATATCAGTATGTAGTGTCTCTACTTTAAAGAGTCCTCTCCTGCTGATGTTCAGGTGTATATCAGTATGTAGTGTCTCTACTTTAAAGAGTCCTCTCCTGCTGATGTTCAGGTGTATATCAGTATGTAGTGTCTCTACTTTAAAGAGTCCTCTCCTGCTGATGTTCAGGTGTATATCAGTATGTAGTGTCTCTACTTTAAAGAGTCCTCTCCTGCTGATGTTCAGGTGTATATCAGTATGTAGTGTCTCTACTTTAAAGAGTCCTCTCCTGCTGATGTTCAGGTGTATATCAGTATGTAGTGTCTCTACTTTAAAGAGTCCTCTCCTGCTGATGTTCAGGTGTATATCAGTATGTAGTGTCTCTACTTTAAAGAGTCCTCTCCTGCTGATGTTCAGGTGTATATCAGTATGTAGTGTCTCTACTTTAAAGAGTCCTCTCCTGCTGATGTTCAGGTGTATATCAGTATGTAGTGTCTCTACTTTAAAGAGTCCTCTCCTGCTGATGTTCAGGTGTATATCAGTATGTAGTGTCTCTACTTTAAAGAGTCCTCTCCTGCTGATGTTCAGGTGTATATCAGTATGTAGTGTCTCTACTTTAAAGAGTCCTCTCCTGCTGATGTTCAGGTGTATATCAGTATGTAGTGTCTCTACTTTAAAGAGTCCTCTCCTGCTGATGTTCAGGTGTATATCAGTATGTCGTGTCTCTACATGTCTCCATGCTTTTATGTTCAAAAAGCTCTTTATTTTTCTCATACTGCCTGTGCTGCAGCACCTCTTTTCACCCTCTGTCTGAAACCAGAGCCCAGTCTGCTCTGATTGGTTAGCTGGCCGGCTCTGGTCAACCTCTTAGAGATGTCCCGCCCCTTAGCCTATCACGTACAATGTGTTGGAGCTCTATTTATTTTATAAGACACTCCGTTGAAATTCTTTCAGCACTCAAACGGTTTCCAGCGTAGTGTTTGCAACAGTTACTTGTAAAACTCTCTTTGTTGTTTAATATCTACCTCCCTCATGTGTAAGAATCTCTGTCTGGATCTGCTTTTCTTTTCATTCTCACTTACTCTTTTGTTTTTGACTTAATATTTCTCCGTCCCTCTGGTGTCTTCTGCAGTGTTTTCATTTGGATTTCAGGCCCCATCTCTCTCTTATCCATCCTTGTGTTACTGCTATATTCTTTGTGTCACTCCATATCTAATTTTCTCGCATTGCCGCAGTTTCTGTCTCTTGTTTTCTTCAAGTCGGCCCGACTTCCTGAGCTGCAGTCATATCACCATCTTATTGTATCTCCAAACAGCCGTGTTACAGGAAATAAGACAACACCCTAATAACGTTTGCAGGCCTTTTCAATCTGATTTACCCCCATGTTGTTGTCGGAGAGTTTCCATTGTGTCAATTTATTCACAGGTATCTGAAATAACAAAGTAGTCCGTTAAAAATCAACAGATAAAAAACAAGCGATACATCTCAAGCTCAGGGAAAGCTTGCTATTAATAAGTGTTATACTTTAAGTAGTTTGCTTTAGGCAAGTTCCTGAGAAGTTTTTACATTATTTATGGAGTGTACATTATCTAAGCACACATGGTATTTTAGAAAATAGTAGAACTCATGAAAGAGTTGTATTATAGTCTGATAATATATGTAGAGCAGGGGCGTCCAACTCAATTTCATGGCGGGCCACATCAGCATCATGGTTGCACTCAAAGGGCTATATAAATATACATATATAAAATTATGTATTATATTACATTATTGCCGCTGTATTTGATTATTATCGGAGAGGGTATAATGACTTCATAATTAACTAGTCTGAAAGCAGAAGTCTGGGGAAAATAATTGCAACCAATTGCAAGTCCCTTCAGTGCGCCTGTCACAAAATGAGATGCATTGTGGGACATGTAGTATATGGGCAATGTGCTTCTGTAAAGTGGCATGTAACCGTATAATAAACGTATTCTATTCTTTGCAAGCTCTTGAGGGCCGCATAAAATGAAGTGGCGGGCCGTATTTGGCCCCCGGGCCTTGAGTTTGACACCCCTGATGTAGAGTTAATGAATTACTCATTAGCATATTTTCGCTATCACAATTGCTCTTACTCTTCTGATCTCAATGAGAGTTATTGCTTCTGAGGGTTAATTATTGCAGTATGCTTCATGTCCTACAGGTTCATTTACGGCAGTTGCCTCACCAAACACATCATATTGAAATACATTGCATAGTCTGTCCACGTACGCTGCAAAATATACCTGCAAATCAGTCAAATTATATATTCATTTCTCACATCCATCCAATTTGGACTGCCGCTAGCAGTAATGTGATAATTTGATGTTCAAGCTGAGGCTATCATTTACTCTGATGTCAAACGGCTCTAGTGTGTCTTTTTCACTCAGCAGATGATTTTAGAAATAATTATGAAACATCAGATTGAAAATAAATTGAATACATACAAATCTGCTGCCTTTTTAAATGTTTGGCCGAGCAATATTAAATGAGACCTTCATTGCAGAATAAAAACAACATGTGTTTCAAATACAGGTTTACAGCTGATGAGACTTTCATTAGTTTTATTTTGTATGTCAGAAAATACAAAAAGTGCCATCGTTATTAAGCCAAACACTTTGTAGATGTTCATTTCATTACACATAGTCACGGTTTGTTTTCCTTTTAACCATGAGAAGACTTCTTCACTGGGAACTCATCAGCCACTAACCATTCGTCCTGTGCTCTCCAAATCTCGACCGGCCCACTTCGGTACCGCAAGTAATACCACTAGTAAATTGTCGACGGACGGACGGGGTGCTAGTGACTTATCTGACCGGCCCACATCGTCCGACCGGCCAACGTCCCGATGGCCAGTCCGCCCCTGTCTCCAAATATATTAAAATGGATATTCAAATCCTAGACAACTGAAAACTAAAGACAAGCAAACAGTTTGAAAAGTCGGCCGAACTGTATAGGCCTACAGTTACATCGACCGGACTTCTTTCTGCAGATGTGAGCGTCCTTAACAACGGTCAATAAATCTTAGTTTAAGTGCTTTTCACCATGAATTAGATTGTTTGGCAAGTCATATGTTCATGTGGAGAGTTCATCAGCTCAAAGTGTGTAGGAGTGAGCAAGTGTGCGCAATCAAAGAGAGCATGAGTGTGTGTGTGTGTGTGTGTGTGTGTGTGTGTGTGTGTGTGTGTGTGTGTGTGTGTGTGTGTGTGTGTGTGTGTGTGTGTGTGTGTGTGTGTGTGTGTGTGTGTTACCCTTGCTGAGTTAGAGAAATATGTGTTTTAACCCCCAGGTTTATTTTCATTTTAAAGAGCAAAGGAAACATAATGGTTGTGCTGCTGCTGCTGCACCCTTTTAGCGTGCTTACTAAGCTTGACTCTTTTATAAAGATTTATATTTTCTCTATTTTCTGCACATTCATTCATTTTGTGCTGTATGATTGTTTGGTGATATATTAGTAAAGTATCTTGGCCGAGACAGAAATGATACTTTTTCAAGGCAGCAGCCTTCAGGTAGATGCACTTAAACAACTGCACTGACTCCAACATAACTCAAATCAATGACTGATTTAGTTTGTACCAACTTCTTAGGTGTGTGTGTGTGTGTGTGTGTGTGTGTGTGTGTGTGTGTGTGTGTGTGTGTGTGTGTGTGTGTGTGTGTGTGTGCGCGTGTGTGTGTGTGTGCGCGTGTGTGTGTGTGTGTGAAATCTCCCCCCATTAATGGTATATGTATTGATGAATCCTCCAGTCATGTGGAACTCCGTTTACCCACAGTGCCTTTGGCTTCAGGGGCACCATGGCAACGCAGTAAGTAGGATAAATGACATCACAGCTACCTGTCATCGCACAGCTGGAGGGAGGAGAGAGACAGAGGGGGGGAGAGAAAGAGAGGGAGAGACTGACAAACCAAATGAAGAGATGGAGATCCTGTGGGAAGAGGAGAGAGACAGATGCTGGAGGAAAACAACGGGAGTGATGCTGTGCTGTGGACAGAAGACAAATTAGAGAGCGGAGATAGAAGGGAGATCAAGGGAGGGGAAATGTAATGAAGATGTGACGGGTGACGGATACACGTCTATATCAAATGTGGTGGGCAAAGAAAGTTAACGTAGAGGTGTGTGCAGTGATGACAGATTTGTGTAGGCCGACCAGGAAGTTGGAAGCAATGGGATTTTCCATTGGATTTCGGAATATTGCAAAAATAAGCTTTGTGCTAAGCTAACGGTGGCTAAGGTTCAGCGTAATGCCGTTTAGTAGTCTCATTTAGACACAGGTGTTAGCATCTATTGGGCATATTTAAATCCATTAGTGAGGTGGATCACTATTACCGACGTATTTTAAGTTGTAGAAACAAAACCTTATTTCAGGCTTCCAACCAAAAACACGTTCAAAAGATGTTTTGACTTCCAGACGAACAGGAAACAGGAAGTGGTGAAACGCTGACTCATGGCTAGGTTTTCCGAATTATTCCCTGCACCACTCTTTAATCATTATTAACATGTCATCAACTCACCAATGTTTGCACTTTATTGACCTTCCACATTCATATGCAGAAGACAGCTTTTAGATGCGCAGCTCCTCTGTCTTGGAATAGTCTGCAAATTAAATGGAAACTGAGCAATCTGGTGCCACTAAATGTTTTTAAAGCTCGGTTGGATGCTACTCAATCGGAAGCTATTGGTACCTGTTTATGTGGATAATTATGTAAATGATGCTGTGTGATGTCCTTTTGTTGTTCTGTTTATGTTTTTATGTTTCATGTGGAGCTACTTGAGCAGGTCTCCCTTGGAAAAGAGATCAATGACCTCAATGGGATTTATATGTATACATAAAGGTTTGAAATGAAATGAAAATATTCATTCATACATTCAGAAGCGTTTTTGGGTTCAAGAAAAGCGCTATAGAAATACAATATATTATTATTATTATTATATATATTAACTGTCTTAAAGATGCAGATATACTGAGGATGAAATAAAAGGAAGAGTTTTGATGGTTTTGATTATTCAACAATGGAGTCTGGATCTTTATATTGACCTGCAGAAGGTCAGAGATGTATTGTAGTATGGTATAATAAGAACAACAATATTGAACACATAATTTAGACCAGCTAAATTATTCTTTTCAAACACTAACCCAATATCCTCATCTTTCTCTAACATCAAACACATTCAAAAACATTGTGTAAAACCTTTAGAGCAGCAACTAATCGATGTATCCATCACACACCGTGTCAGGGTTGAGTGAAGCAGGCGGGACACAAATGCAGATTTAACAGAAAATTCCTTTCTTTCAAGGCTACAAGACACAGAGCTGAACTCTCTCCCCCGTGAACACAGTCAACAACAACAACAACAACAAACAAGGATCTGACAGACAGAAAAACCAGAACTTAAATACACACAAGACTAATCACACAAACAAGACACAGGTGAGGAGGGAGGAGAAGACACAGGGGCACCAGGTGAACACAATCGGGTAATCAGACAGGACAGGCAAGATGGGGGGGTGAACACTTTTCAAAATAAAACAGGAAACCAAAGACAGATCGAGGCAAGACAAAACACAACACAGATAAATGCAACCCAATATACACATTTCTCACAACTCCATCCCTGCTGAGAACCTGACTCGGCTGATTTCGACTCCACAGGGTGCTTTTTAACGGATGCATCTCTGAAGAAATCACATACATGCATGATTAATACGTGTGGGAGGATGTGGTAGCTCTGATTTTCTACTTGTACAGTATTCCCTGGTTTGATTAACATGCAAAAGTAGCTGCATTATACATGCGAATATAAAGTAAGCCATCTGAATAACACTTTCCACAAAAAAAGACTTTCTCCAACAGTCATCACTCAATGAATGGTAATACGGGTACAATGGGGGCAGTGTCAGTCACTGTGTCACATGACTTCACATCCATTGCAAAGGGACGGAGCAGCAGCTATAATAGACTGCGGCTCAGCAAACACTTTGCTGTTAAGTAGATGTCAAAGGGACGACTGAGCCAACACTGAGAGCCTCCGCAAATACAGTATCTGAATGAAAGCTGAGACTCAGTCGCTCATATCTGCCAAATGGAAAGCTTGGTGATATCAGCACTGCCGCATATCAGTTCAAAACACTTCCCAAAGCTCGCTAATAGGATTTCCTTTCCCCGTAATATTATACAAGACATTAAGATTGATGTAGAAACTGTGTGTCTGTCAGTCCGATGTTTGCTGAGGGACTGTACCCATCACTCTGCACCAGCACAGAAACAAGCCTGCTTTCATTAGTATATCACAAAGGAAACAGAGAAAATACATGAACACACAATATCTATCTATCTATCTATCTATCTGTCTGTCTGTCTGTCTGTCTATCTATCTATCTATCTATCTATCTATCTATCTATCTATCTATTTATCTATCTATCTATCTATCTATCTATCTATCTATCTATC
>NW_027262501.1:0-28569 GCF_902827115.2 Pseudochaenichthys georgianus
CAGCCTTGTCATTGTATCTGAAGAAACCCCGTCTCTATTTCTATAGTTTCCTGGACTTCAGAAACATTTGTCGATACTTTCTCAATTCTGCTGTGTCTCGTATTTCTAAATGATTGTGAGGAAGTCTGCGTTCCAAGTTATAACACCTCTATGTGTCCTTACATGAGTACGCACAGACCCCCATGTCACCCCAGCGAGTCAGTAGTATCTCATTGTCCTCCTTTTATTTTAAAATGTGTAAACACGACATTATTTGACTGGATTTTGCATTTATGTAGAATTGCTCAAAAATACGATGTTGCATTGCAGCTGCTCCGGGAACCGTGTCGAGGCTCTGGTTATCCTCACTGTACCTGCAGCAACTGGCTTTCCACACACACACACACACACACACACACACACACACACACACACACACACACACACACACACACACACACACACACACACACACACACACACACACACACACACACACACACACACACACACACACACACACACACACACACACACACACACACACACACACACACACACACACACACACACACACACACACACACACACACACACACACACACACACACACACAGCGGTGCATGTCAGCTCTATTGGGCTCCTCACATTGTCCAGACGGCCGGTGTCAGCGCTGAATGAACGACTGTTTATATTAGACGGCTGGTTTAATGAATTAGACCAACAGCTCCTCTGTGTCAGCACCACGCAGACCAGACCCTCCTCACCCCGTACACAAGGTATAAGGGAGACACCCTGATTGCGTCCCGGGGGTGAGTCAAGACGCCCGACGGCGCCCCTTTTAGGACCCCCTGCTTATTTACAAAGGGCATCTGGCCCGCGCTGACCTCACCCATCTCCCCCTGGCGCTGAGATGGGTGAGGGTTGTGTGTGTGGGAGGATTACCGAGCAACGTGCACATGTTTGAACACACACGTAAACAACATGAGGCTTGCCACCCAGCCGTGCGCTCACACAGGGAGAGACTTCACTCTGCGGGAGAGGGAGGGCCGTCACCTCACATCTTCATCGCTCTCTCTCTCTGGGTGCCTCAGGACAGATGGAGGAGAGGAGATGAGATAGGAGGAGGAGAGGAGATAACAAGTACAGAGGGAAGAGGAGTAGAACAAACTAGAGACGAGGAAATGAGGAGACGAGGAAACAATGAATGAGAGACGAGAAGGAATCAAGAAAGTAGAAGAGGATACAAGAGGGTGAAGAGGAAAGGAGGAGGATACAAGAGGGTGAGGAGGAAAGGAGAAGGGTACAAGAGGGTGAAGAGGAAAGGAGGAGGATACAAGAGGGTGAGAAGGAAAGGAGAAGGATACAAGAGGGTGAAGAGGAAAGGAGGAGGATACAAGAGGGTGAGGAGGATACAAGAGGGTGAGGAGGAAAGGAGAAGGGTCCAAGAGGGTGAAGAGGAAAGGAGAAGGATACAAGAGGGTGAAGAGGAAAGGAGAAGGGTACAAGAGGGTGAAGAGGAAAGGAGGAGGATACAAGAGGGTGAAGAGGAAAGGAGAAGGGTCCAAGAGGGTGAAGAGGAAAGGAGAAGGATACAAGAGGGTGAAGAGGAAAGGAGAAGGGTACAAGAGGGTGAAGAGGAAAGGAGGAGGATACAAGAGGGTGAAGAGGAAAGGAGAAGGGTCCAAGAGGGTGAAGAGGAAAGGAGAAGGATACAAGAGGGTGAAGAGGAAAGGAGAAGGATACAAGAGGGTGAAGAGGAAAGGAGGAGGATACAAGAGGGTGAAGAGGAAAGGAGGAGGATACAAGAGGGTGAAGAGGAAAGGAGGCCCGCCGGTATATTGCTCTCACACCTTCCCTCCATCCTGAGGGTCTCCTCAGCTCAGAGCCAAACATTGATGACCTTGCCCCCGAGATGAGACGCCAAGTGTCTGAGCTAGCATCCCAGAGCAGCACACCGAGCTCAATGGATGCTTCCTTCTGCACTTTCTCTCACGACAACAGGGCATGTTTGGTTTCTCTTTGAGGGGAATAGTTTCTTGAAGCTGCTGTTGGCCTGTGGAGAAATGTACTCATAAGAAGTGACTCTGGAGGAGCTGCAGATAGAGCCATGAGAAATGAAAGCAGCTGATTATTTAATGTTGCTTTTATAGGCAATAATATAAGCTTTGTTCGTTCCAGGTTTAAAATGTGCAATAAGTTCATTTCAATACGTTCTGCAATAAACGTTGAACCAGTCCGGCCCTCCACTAGCACCCATTTTTTTATTTTGGCCCACTGTGTGTTTGAGTTTGACACCCCTGCCATAAATAAACTACATACAATCACACTACACACCTACGCAATGACTACATTCAGGCAGAATGTAGAACACAACCTCTTTGGACAATTTATATACTTATTGAAAACAAGCTACAAAATGTAAAACCTTGGAAAATGCCGTTTATTATTTTTTAATAGCCTTAATTTTCCCGAAATTGATTGATCAACTTTTAATACTTTGTAAGACCCTGCGGACACCCTGAATAAGAAGGAAAAGGAGGGGAGGAAATAGGAAAGGGGAAGTGAAAACAGGAAGGGTAAGGAGGGGAGGAAACGATATTAGGAAATGGGTTGGGAGAGTACAAGAGAAAAGAGGAGGAAACAAGAGGGTAGGAGAGAGGAAATCATAGGTGAGTCAAGGCAAGGCAAGTTTATTTATATAGCACCTTTCAACACAAGGCAATTCAAAGTGCTTTAGAAAAAACGAAAGACATTAAGAAAATGGCATTTAAAATCAGTCATTAAAAAGAAAAGATAATTTAAAAGAAAAAATACATGGATAAAAGTTACAGTGCAGTTTAAGATGTGAATAGTTCGATTAAAAGCAGCGGCAAAAAGAAAAGTCTTCAGCCTGGATTTGAAAGTAGTCAGAGTTGCAGCGGACCTGCAGGTTTCTGGGAGTTTGTTCCAGATGTTTGGAGCATAATAACTGAACGCTGCTTCTCCATGTTTAGTTCTGACTCTGGGGACAGAAAGCTGACCAGTCCCTGAAGACCTGAGAGATCTGGATGGTTCATAGTTTAGCAGGAGGTCAGAAATGTATTTTGGGCCTAAACCATTCAGTGCTTTATAAACCAGCAGCAGTATTTAGAAATCTATTCTTTGACACACAGGAAGCCAGTGTAAAGACTTCAGAGCAGGAGTGATGTGATCCACTTTCTTAGTGTCAGTGAGGACTCGAGCAGCGGCGTTCTGAATCAGCTGCAGCTTTCTAATAGATGTTTTAGTGAGACCTGTGAAGACACCATTGCAGTAGTCGAGTCTACTGAAGATAAAGGCATGGACAAGTTTTTCCAAATCCTGCTGTGACATTAGTCTTTTAATCCTAGATATGTTCTTTAGGTGATAGTAGGCTGATTTAGTAACTGTTTTAATGTGACTGTTGAAACTCAGGTCAGAGTCCATGACTACACCTAGATTTCTGGCTTTATCTGTTGGTTTGAACATTGCAGACTGAAGCTCAGCGCTAACTTTTACACGTTCTGACTTGGCTCCAAAAACCATTACCTCAGTTTTATCTTTGTTTAATTGGAGAAAGTTCTGACACATCCAGTCATTGATTTGTTCAATGCACTTACTCAGTGTTTGAATTGGAGCATAGTCTCCTGGTGAAATTGTTACGTACATTTGTGTGTCATCTGCATAGCTATGGTAACTTATTTTGTTGTTTTTCATTATCTGAGCCAGTGGTAGCATGTAGACGTTAAAGAGAAGAGGCCCCAAGATGGAGCCTTGAGGTACCCCACATGTCATATTTGTCAACTCAGATGTGTATTTACCTATAGAAACAAAGTTGTTTCTGTCCTTTAAGTAGGATTCAAACCAATTTAGAACTGTTTCCGAAAGACCCACCCAGTTTTCCAGTCGGTCTAGTAATATGCTGTGGTCAACAGTGTCAAACGCAGCACTGAGATCTAATAATACTAACACTGAAGTTCTGCCACTGTCTGTGTTTAAGTGGATGTCATTAAAGACCTTTACAAGAGCAGTCTCAGTGCTGTGGTTTGGACGAAAGCCTGACTGGAACACATCGAAACAGCTATTTAAATGCAAGAAATTACTCAACTGTTGAAAAACAACTGAAGAAAACGTCCCCCAAAAACAAGCTTTGGGGACGTGGAACGTCACCTCTCTGGGGGGGAAGGAGCCGGAGCTTGTGCGGGAGGTGGAGCGGTACCAGTCGGATCTGGTTGGGCTCACCTCTACGCACAGCGTCGGCTCTGGAACCTTACTTCTGGATAGGGGTTGGACTCTATTCTTCTCCGGAGTTGCTCAAGGTGTGAGGCGCCGGGCGGGTGTGGGGATACTCACAAGTCCCCGGTTAGGTGCTTCGTTGTTGGAGTTTACCCCAGTGGACGAGAGGGTCGCCTCCCTACGCCTGCGGGTTATGGGGGGGAAAACTCTGACTGTTGTGTGTGCTTATGCACCCAACAGCAGTTCAGAGTATACGGCCTTCTTGGAGACCCTGGAAAGAGTCCTGTATGGGGCTCCTGAAGGGGACTCCTTAGTCTTGCTGGGAGACTTCAACGCACATGTGGGCAATGATGGAGACACTTGGAGGGGCGTGATTGGGAGGAACGGCCCCCCTGATCTGAACCGGAGTGGTGGTTTGTTACTGGACTTCTGTGCTAGTCATGGATTGGCCATAACAAACACCATGTTCGAACATAAGGATGCTCATAAGTGTACGTGGTACCAGAGCACCCTAGGCAGAAGGTCCATGATCGATTTCGTTATCGTATCATCGGACCTGAGGCCGTATGTTTTGGACACTCGGGTAAAGAGAGGGGCGGAGTTGTCAACTGATCACCATCTGGTGGTGAGTTGGGTCGAGTGGCGGGGGAAGCCTCTGGATAGACCTGGTAAGCCCAAACGTGTAGTTCGGGTGAACTGCGAACGTCTGGAGGAGGCCCAAGTTCAGGAGGCCTTCATTCAACTCACACCTCTGGCGGAGCTTTTCGGGCATTCCTGTGGAGGTTGGGGACATTGAACCAGAGTGGTCGGTGTTCAAAGCCTCTATTGCCGAAGCCGCGGCGGGGAGCTGTGGTCTCAAGGTCCTAGGTGCCTCAAGGGGCGGTAACCCTCGAACCTCCTGGTGGACACCGGTGGTCAGGGAAGCCGTCCGACTGAAGAAGGAGGCCTTCAGGGATTTGTTATCCCGGGGGACTCCCGAGGCAGTTGCAAGGTACCGACAGGCCCGAAGGGCAGCAGCCTCATCCGTGGCCGAGGCAAAGCAGCGGGTGTGGGAGAAGTTCGGAGAAGACATGGAGAAGGACTTTCGGGCGGCACCAAAGTTGTTCTGGAAAACAGTCCGACACCTCAGGAGGGGGAAGCAGGGAACCATCCAAGCTGTGTACAGTAAGGATGGGACGTTGTTGACCTCAACTGATGGAGTGTGAGGGCGTTGGAAGGAACACTTTGAGGAACTCCTGAACCCGACAACTCCGCCCTCTATGTTAGAGGCAGAGCTGGAGTATGACGGGGGATCAACACCAATCTCCCGGGGGGAGGTCACTGAGGTCGTTAAACAACTCCACAGTGGCAAAGCCCCGGGGGTGGATGAGATCCGCCCGGAAATGCTGAAGGCTCTGGGTGTTGAGGGACTGTCATGGTTGACACGTCTCATCAACGTTGCGTGGAAGTCGGAAACAGTACCGAAGGAGTGGCAGACCGGGGTGGTGGTCCCCCTTTTCAAAAAGGGGGATCAGAGGGTGTGTGCCAATTACAGAGGCATCACACTACTCCGCCTCCCCGGGAAAGTTTACTCTAAGGTACTCGAAAGGAGGGTCAGGCCGATTGTCGAACCTCAGATTGAGGAGGAACAATGCGGATTCCGTCCTGGTCGTGGAACGACGGATCAGCTTTTTACTCTCGCAAGGATCCTGGAGGGGACCTGGGAGTACGCTTATCCGGTCTACATGTGTTTTGTAGACTTGGAGAAGGCGTATGACCGGGTTCCCAGGGAGTTACTGTGGGAGGTGCTGCGGGAGTATGGGGTGAGGGGGTCTCTACTCAGGGCCATCCAATCTCTGTACTCCCAAAGCGAGAGCTGTGTCCGGGTCCTCGGCAGTAAGTCGGACCCATTTCCGGTGAGGGTCGGCCTCCGCCAGGGCTGCGCTTTGTCACCAATCCTGTTTGTAATATACATGGATCGGATTTCGAGGCGTAGTCGTGGGGGAGGGGGTCTGCAGTTCGGTGGACTAAGGATTGCACCACTGCTTTTTGCAGATGATGTGGTTCTGATGGCTTCATCGGTCTGCGACCTTCAGCACTCACTGGATCGGTTCGCAACCGAGTGTGAAGCGGCT
The DNA here is from genome assembly GCF_902827115.2 of Pseudochaenichthys georgianus. Classification (NCBI taxonomy): domain Eukaryota; kingdom Metazoa; phylum Chordata; class Actinopteri; order Perciformes; family Channichthyidae; genus Pseudochaenichthys; species Pseudochaenichthys georgianus. Next base: position 6,330 of record NW_027262501.1, read on the forward strand.
GGGATGAGGATCAGCACCTCCAAATCTGAGGCCATGGTTCTCAGCAGGAAACCGATGGACTGTCCACTCCAAGTAGGGAATTAGTCCTTACCCCAAGTGAAGGAGATCAAGTATCTCGGGGTCTTGTTCTCGAGTGAGGGATCAATGGAGCGTGAGATGGGCCGGAGAATCGGAGCAGCGGGAGCGGTACTGCAGTCGCTTTACCGCACCGTTGTGACGAAAAGGGAGCTGAGCCAGAAGGCAAAGCTCTCTGTCTACCGGGCCATTTTCGTTCCTACCCTCACCTATGGTCATGAAGGATGGGTCATGACCGAAAGAACGAGATCGCGGATACAAGCGGCCGAGATGGGTTTTCTCCGCAGGGTGGCTGGCGTCTCCCTTAGGGATAAGGTGAGAAGGTCGGTCATCAGGGAGGGACTCGGAGTTGAGCCGCTCCTCCTTCGCGTCGAAAGGAGCCAGTTGAGGTGGCACCTAGTTAGGATGCCACCTGGGCGCCTCCCTAGGGAGGTGTTCCAGGCACGTCCAGCTGGGAGGAGACCAAGGGGTAGACCTAGGACCAGGTGGAGGGGTTATATCTCTTCGCTGGCCTGGGAGCGCCTTGGGACCCCCCAGTCAGAGCTGGTTGATGAGGGGAAAGGAACGTTTGGGGCTCTCTGCTGGAACTGCTACCCCGAGACCCGACCACGGATAAGCGGGAGAAGATGGATGGATGGCTCCGTCACATGCTGAGTCAGTCCATAGCCATCAAGAACACAAAACAGTTCTTTAGCCCCTCTGTCCTGGGGGTTGTCAACATGGATGTTAAAATCACCAACAATGACTAGACGGTCAAAGTCAATACACACTATAGACAGCAGTTCAGTAAGGTCATCACAAAGCTTGCACAGTATTTGGGTGGTCTGTAGATATTTAGGAACAGAGCTCGAGAGGAGCATTTCAGCTGAAGGGCCACATATTCAAAAGAATCAAAGTTTCCATACGATGTCTTCCTGCATTGAAGGGAATCACTGAACAGAATAGCAACTCCACCCCCTTTCTTATGCATTCTTTCCTGACTCATAAAACTAAAGTTGGGAGGGGCTGATTCGATAAGAACAGCTGCACTGTTATTTTGTTCAATCCAAGTTTCTGTTAAAAACATAAAATCAGTGATAAAATCATTGATTAAAAATGTTTTTCCTGCCAAAGACCTGACATTTAATAAAGCTAGTTTAAGTTCGTTAAACACGCTATCAGTCAGGTTTTTTGTAACAAGCTGTGGCTGACATGGAATCACTGCTAAATTAGATAAACTGTATCTAAGATGATTCACCGCTCTTAATCTATTACCTATCAACACAGATATCGGCAAAGCTACAGGCAGGCAGGGCCCCGGCATGTCCTGGAAAGAGTTGAGAGTGCCATACGCCCTTGAGCCTGGGGAGAGTAGGAGGGGATGAAATGAGAGGGGGGGGGGAAGTAGAAATGAAAGTTAAGAAATAGAGAGGAAGGGGAGGGAGAGGAGGGAGAGGAGAAGAAGGAGCACTGGAATGGAGTCAAGTTTTTCTCTCAAGTGATTCAATAATTTCATGAATCTAAGTCAAAATGTTTTTTTTCAAAGGAAGAAGAAAAGGCGGATGCTCTCCAGATGTCAAATACAATTATAACCAAACGAGACAAAGGAGACACACACTTTATAATCCACACACACACACACACACACACACACAATTCAGGAGAAAATCACCCACTGTTCACACGCGGCCCGGCGCTATGAAATGATTCCTTCTTAAACCAGTAATCATTTTTGACGCTCATCTCCCCTCATTATTTTTTGTCTATCGTCATCTCTCCTCTCTCTCTCGGTCTCTCTCTCTCTCTATCTCTCTCTCTCTCTCTCTCTCTCTCTCTCTCTCCTCTCTCTCTCTCTCTCTCTCTCTCTCTCTCTCTCTCTCTCTCTCTCATTTACCCAGCATCCTGCAGTGCACACAGCCGCACAAATTGCCTTTGTCCATTTGCGTACAAGGATGTGTGTGTGTGTGTGTGTGTGTGTGTGTGTGTGTGGTGTGTTGTGTGTGTGTGTGTGTGTGTGTGTGTTTGTGTGTGTGTGTGTGTGTGTGTGTGTGTGTGTGTGTGGTGTGTGTGTGGAGAATCTGTAGCAGCGGGGTGGTGGACTTAGATTGCTATAATCATGGAGTGCTACCTGTTCATTAAACACACAGTGGGACCCCCGCTCACAGCGTTTAGCAACCAATTAAAGCGGCACAAGCTATTAACATTAGCAACATTAGCTAGAGGAGTGTGTGTGTGTGTATGTGTGTGTGTGTGTGTGTGTGTGTGTGTGTGTGTGTGTGTGTGTGTGTGTGTGTGTGTGTGTGTGTGAAAAAAGACAATTCAATATACAGCCGTTTGCCATGCAGCTCTCACAAAGTGACCATTGATGAGTCCTCCAGCGGGCAATCAGGTGAGAAAATAAAAGAGAAGCGTGGAGTGGGAGGGATGATTTAGGAGGATAATACGGAGGTAACTTTAGCAACTCTGAGAATGGCTGTGATTATAATACAATGTGTGCGAAGATGGCGTGTGATTGCTCAGGTAGGGGGTGGGACTGCTCAGGTATCGTGAAGCTGGAGGGCTCGAAAGGGGCAACAGTGATTCCGGAGGGTATAATTATCTTTATATAATCTCCAACTCACACAATAGCAGTGATTTCATTGAGACGAGCAGCGTTGAAGTCATTGAAACTGATTTTTGAACAATATGTGGCCGTCCTGAATGTAGCATTTAGTCATGGGAAAGAGAGTGGGTTGCACTCGAGAAACTTGTTTTCAGTTTTGATAACAGCAAGACTTTTCATAAAGAAAGCACCGAAGGGGTCAGGGGGAAACTTTGGAAGCAGATTCGAATTCCACTTTTTCTTTATTTAGACGGAAAGTTCTATCACATTGTATTAAAGGTGGGGTAGGTAAGTTTGAGAAACCGGCTCGAGATACACTTTTTGTTATATTCCATGGAATGCTCTTAACGTCCCGATAGCCATGAATATCTGAAGTGCTTTGACAACAAATCCATAAAAAAATGTCATCTGTAGAAGTCGTGATACTGTAAAAAGTACAACCAACCGATTGGATGGCCTACCTGCCTGTCAGCCTTCCATCGGGGCACAAACTTATCTCGTGCCCTCATTGGTCATGTGCGCGTGCGTGTGTGTTGGGGGAGGGGCTCTGTGAGGAAGTGGCAGATTTTCTCCGGTTGTGTATTTTCAAATTCTAGCGCACTCGAGCCGGTTTCTCAAACTTACCTACCCCACCTTTAAACATGCATTGAATTATTGTAAACTTTGAATGCATTTAAGGCCACATCATCTGTAAATAGCAATTATACGATACGATATACTTTATTGTCCCCGTAAGGACATTTGTTCTGGACTCCGTCCTGCAGTTCCGCGTACATGTACACATACAAACATAGTGGCCATTAAGAGACATACACATATCATCAGTCATACACCGTTTGAACAACACAATACACAGACGCACATGCTGACAATGGCGACCTATGGCACTACCCCTCATGGCCAACATTTAAAACTTGTAATGCATTTAAGGCCACGTCATCTGTAAATAGCAATTCATATCCCAAACTACGCCGACACATCCAAGCTTGCCTTTTTTGTAAGGTCGATCAAGACATTCAGCAATGTTGTCTTGTTTAATTGTGTTTGATGGCAGCCACATTTCACCGCTGCGGTTGCACAGTATCATGTTGAGAAAACGCATGAATTAAGATGAAAATTTGGAGGGGAGAAAAACTCCAGTTCTTCCTTGTGGGAGATTATGGGGCGCACCACATCTTTGAGTAATTCCACTCAAAAGAACACTCGCTTTACGGTGGTGCATGTTGGAAAATCATCACATTAGGATGCATCGTCTGGGGGAAATGAATGTCTGAGCAATCCATAAGATAGATGTGCAAGTTAGGGAGGCGTGTGGCGCAGTGGATAGTGCGTTGGTGTTGCGGTCAGGGGGTCACAGGTTCAAACCCCACTGTATGTCGTTGTGTCCCTGAGACACTTCACCCCAAATTGCCCACAGTACTGAGTATGTGACATGTAATGTTGTGGAAGTATTTGATGGAGAAGTGAGAACTTTGACATTAAGCTGGTGCAAGAGGAAAGATGTGACTATCCTCTGAACATGAATGGCTGTGCTAGATTTCATAGCAATATATTCAAAAGTTGTTGAGATAAGTCTGGAACAAAACGGTGGACTGATAAACCGACAGAAAGACAAAGAATCAATCTTGAAGTCTGACAATGGAGGAAAGGCCTGGTACACATTATGTATTCAAATTAAAACCAGAGATGAGGCGTTCAAATGAAATCAAAGCGTCCATTTGCATCAGGAAGGTGCTTTTAAAGAAAAAACTAATTTCTTTCATCTAAACTTTCCCATCAAAGCCTCTCTCCCCCCCTCCCCCCCCCCCCCCCGTGCCATATTTAATACCCATATAACAATGGACCAGATAATGTCTCAAGTATAATTGTTCAATCAGGAGGGGTAGAAACATGCGGGGCCATTGTCTGTCTGCCTTTTGTAGTTAGTTAAAAGGTGGATAAATAAGATGCAATTTAGAGACTTTTAAGAGAGGATTTTCCCCCTGCTGCCTTAATCACAGGGAAATTAACTCTGGGTGAGGGCTGTCATTAAAATAGAAGAGGCACTTGCCTCTTGGAAGCTCAAGGCGAGCGTGAAGCGCTAATAGCACAGTGCCATGATGGCGCTAACACTTTGAGCAGGGCCTGTGTTGTCCTGCTGTGCACCACCTACTCAGAGCAAGTCTATGATGGGCTATTAAATATGTCTTCCAAAGATGCAGAGACATTTTCAAACGTTATACATTTGTCTGACAGATGTGTGGCCGTATACAGTCCATAAGAGGTTGCTTAGTATGCGTTCCTTTATTGACACGTTGTGTTGAAGGATTACAGCAATAAGGGCGGTCTAATGGGACTTTAAATGGTCCATATCCTGTTGAGGAGCTTCGTGCTGAAATGAGAGCACATGCTGCAGTGCTGATAAATCCCTTCTTAAAATAACATTCTGAATTGTCCTCGACTTTAAATCTATGGCTTAAATCAGTGGATCTCAAACTTATTTCAATAATGCAGCCGAGTACCCCCTGATCAGCGCAAACACCATTTGTTAAGGACAACATGCCTATAACGAGTATAGCCTACAGCGCTGCACCATCGGTGTCTGATTTATTAAAACAACAACAGTAACTGAGAAACACTTAAATGCTACATTTAAAATGTTTACAATCCATCACTAAATTCATGGCAAACCAATTTTAACATCATGCAATAACACTGAGACGACATTAGCTGCATTGAACTAATCTTTTTAATAAGTTGTACTTAATGTAGTGAAACAAGGGCTCGAGCTTCACTGAGGGGCTTTGTCATTCTGACAGCGAGGCAAACTGCAGTTATTACACTTCGCGTTTTGAGATATGTATAACTCTGTTCATATAAAAACCACACTGCTCAAACTTCCTTACTTTCCCTAAAACTGGTATATTTCTATATCTATTTATTTATTTTGGGGCGTGGGGAATGAAGAGAAAAAAATATATGAGCATTTTATGAGCATGGGATTTTGACCCCTCATATAAACATATGCATAATGCTGCGCTATACTTTGCGGCCACACGCCGTTGCCAAGCAACGCTTGTTGTTTAGGTGTCCTTTGATAAGGAGGCAGTCATATAATTAACTAGAACTAGCTAGATCTGATAGATGTGGGCATATACGCGAGTGAAGTCTAACCGGACGCGAGAGAGAGATCAGATCAGCTGCTGCTGACGCAGAACACGCAGCTCTGCATGAACACAGCTCCGTGTGGCGGACCGGTGAGCCGAGCAAAAATACACTCCGAGTTAGACCTAACACACTTAGCTAGCTCATCTACTCTGGAACTAGCTACACTAGTTATAAATATATTTATTCTTTACTGTCGGGTCACTTATTACAGGTTCAGCGAGCTGCACGAGACTGACGGGCTGTGAGGAGAGGGAGAGGAAAAGAGAGCACCCCGTTTATTGTTCCCATGTTATTATCCAGAGTTTCTGTGAACCATTGAATAAAGTAGTTAATCTACTATTAGTAGTTTGTTTGAATGCATTACTTATGTTGTTGTTTTCATTAACATAAAATAAATCTCATATACTCCCTGCAGTACTCCAACGTACCCCTAGGGGTCCGCGTACCCCCATTTGAGAACCACTGGCCTAAATGGTGCTGATAATACCAATCTCCAGTATAGCAGAAGAGTGCTGGTTCACCCTCAACAACTACATTCAAACAGCCGTGAAAAGTAGTATTTTTGAAAGAAAGAGAACACATTAATATTGTATAATCGTTCATATTTGCATATTTTGGCATATTGGCCACAGGAGGCTTAACTCTGTGTAACATGAAAGTTACGTAACATCTCAGTGCATATGTTCGCCCCACCATACACCAAAGCAAATTCCTTGTATGTGTAACCTACCGTAATAAACTTGCAAATGCAAAATCTTTAAACTTCACACGATCAAATATGTTATCATTAAAAAACTTTAAAAAACGACAGCTAATAATATGACACATCCCCTGCAGTACATACCCTTTCTGCTGCAGCTCAGTAAACATTACCCAGCCTGATTTGTGTGCTTTCCCTCGCAGAAGGCTGAGTGTTTCTCTCTGTACGTGCAGCCTTATTGCCGCTTGCTGTCTCAGAGGCCCAGGCTTCGCCCGGGGTTCGGTCCCTCAGGGTGGCTCCGGGTTAAAAGGACCCCGCCGGCAGGCAAGAAGTGACAAGGGCAACAAGCTCCAGATGTTGGGCTGCATTAGGGCCTGACAGCCTGTCATGTCACCGCCTACGCAACCACGCAGTCCCATCACCTCCCATCTGCTGCCCCACACCTCCTCAGAGACCAGGAGACTGCTCTTCACCCCGAATATAAAAGACAATACATCCCATCACTACCAGGGTGGCCAGGCGTGTTATGTTCCTATTTGAGGATATGTGAACTGTACACTACAATCCACACCATATGACAAGGACTGTCTCCATCTACAGGCAACATGAACATCTCCTCCAACACCGCGCACATATTCCTGTCACGATACTGAGGAAAGGAGATTGTATATTAAACTTTAATAATTAAACAACATACCATTAAAAAGGTAGGTCATTGAGCTCCTTAAGAAAAGACAAAATGTAGAGTAGAAGTGATGATTGACCGAAAACTAATATATCAGTGATCTAACAATTAATCAATGAACTGTCTCTCTTCTCATTTGCATATGCTCGTGTCAGCATCTCGTGGTTTTGCTATATTGAACACTATTTGTTCCATTTTATTGTTAAGTGAATATATTTCATTCGGGAATTTTTGTCCAATAAAATAAGCAATTTGAAGATGTCAACGTAGAGGCATCAGTTCGTCAACATCGGAATTGAGAAAATACTCAGCATGTTCCTTGATAATGAAAATAAGTTGGTGGTTGTCCTAACATATGGTAAAGCAAGATCTCCAACTGCCTTAAATATGACAATAGAGAGAGGTCCGTGTTCATGCCTAATTCCACACGTCTGAACACTTTTAAATGTAAACGTAAAATAGTAAACATTTCAAAATGTCAATGAAGAGATTTGAGATGAATACCAGCGAATTAAACCCAGACTGCCTTATTAGCATTATTCATGTGAGATATTCATGTGATAAATGATTTGCAATTAACTAACTGGTTGAAGTAATTCTGCGATTGACCCAAAAGAAAATAGCTGGTTGTTTGGCTCCCCCTGCTGGAGATACAGAGCATCTACATGTACAGCAGTTTTATCCTCAATGAAGATAATCTTGTGACAAAATGTGGATAGTATACGTGTATGAAAATAAATGTATATTAATGTATTTATACCAAAGTCTGAATGTATACCTTTGTCACAATCTAGACAGCAGTTATATGCTCTCCTCTGAAAGACTGTTCATGTTTATTTAGGATCCCCAGTAGCTGTTGCTCTCGACAAAAGCTACTCTTCCTGGGGTCCGACACTTAAAACAATACAACAACAAAACAACAACGTTCAAGACATAAGTCCTGAGATCATCAACAACATCACCAATATCAACAATCTCATCCACTTTCAGCATCTAACTCAGCCAAGGATGCGTGCACAAGAAGACACCCACCAGCACAAAGCATGAGATAAAATAAAACGAGGGTTCACAATTCAGAATAGATATATAATAAATAGAATGAAAATAAAATAAAAATGACAAATATATGTGACAGCAAGGAATATAAATGGGCTGCATGTCAGTCATGCAGGAGACGGTGTGAACGCATCAGCACATGCTATCCAGCACAACAGTCAATGTCAGCTAATTGAATACACCGCATTAAGGCCTCACGATGCACATGCCAGCTCCTCATGGCTCACCATCCAGCAACATGTGTCGTGGTCAGATATGGTTCATGCAAAAAAAGCCAACATTTCTATTAGACATTTCTGCAAAAACTCTCACAAGAGAGCTATAACCAACTGGAACGCATTCATTGGCATGCAGATGAAAGACTTAAAGGGCACCTATCGTGCTATTTGTAGGCGATAGCACAGGTTTCAGATATATAGAAATATATTAAAAACATGTCTATGAAGTGTTTTGCTCAAAATACCAAACAGATCACCCATTCTAGCCATGCCTCATATCCCTCTATTTCACTTCCTGTTTCTAAAGTGCTGATTTGGGGATAAAGCTTTAAAGAGGGGGGGGGGCTGAGCTCATGCGGGACCCGGCAGCTACCGTCTAAACTAAATGCTGCCGTGATGAAACTCCATATCATGGATCATCAAGGATCTGAAACAGTCTGGAGCTCAAAGGCTTTCTCTCTTGCCGGTTATACCACAAGGTGAGTTCCTTTCTACTTCCTGCTTCTTCACACACATGCTCTCCAGCACAGGTTAGCTCTGAGTGTTAGCGATGCTAATGTAAACACCGACCATATTACGTCCAAAACAGTCGGGCATTGTTTCTGATAGCAACGTTTCTGATTGGGCCGTGGGCAAATCTGGATCAGCTCCGTTGTTCCCCGTTTTTAGAGATTTGGGTACGGAGGAAAAGAGAGAGGGTTTTATTTTCTGACGCTGCGTGAGTTCCCCGACACACCGGGGACACATGGTGATGTAAAAGACATCAACAAGTGCATGTTGCACGATAGGTCCCCTTTAATAATAGGAGATAAAATGGTGCTATTGGTTCCCGTCATATCACTCACATCACTTTACTGGATTGTAATTATCATAATTGTATGTACAGAACATTAATGCAATTACTGTTTATTATGTAATGTGTCATGTAATGAACCTCAGGTTGGACCTCATGGAGATGAGCTGATTGCCATGTCATTAGCTAATGGGGATCATTCTAATAAACATAAACAAACGTGACAACAACCCAGAGAAATTAAGCGAGCACCAGCAGGAGAGCAATTTGCTGTTAATACCAATGCAAACACATCACATACTGCGGGCAGACGGCAAGAGAGGTGCAGGATTAACCGCCAGCAAAATCATGATGTACAACAGGGGAGTCAAACTCAAGGCCCGGGGGCCAAATCTGGCCCGCGACCTCATTTTATGTGGCCCGCAAGGGCTATGAAAGAATAAAATATGTTTATTATACGGCTACATGCCGCTTTACAGAAACACGTTGTTCATAAACTACATGTCCCACAATGCATCTCATTTTGTGACATGCGAACTGAAGAGACTTGCAATTATTTGCCCTAGACTTCTGCTTTCAGACGTAGTTCATTACTAAGTTATTATCCTATCCGATAATAATCCAAAGCAAAGGTAATAATGTAATATCATACATTATTCTCTATATATTATATATGTATATTTATATAGTCTTAAAGTTACAACCGGCCCTTTGAGTGCAACCATACTGTAATGCTAATGTGGCCCGCGATTAAATTGAGTTTGACACCCCTGATGTCCAAGCAGGAGGCAACTTCCAGCAACTTTACTGAAACTACAGACAAACAAACAAACACTTAACATCTTGTTTTTAACAAGCAGCAATACTTTAGGATCGAGTGAATCCTCCACTTTGGACCCAAGATGCCAAAACAACCATTCAACTAATATGACAACCAGCAGGGAAAGCAAAAGCAGCAGCAGAGAAATAAAGTCCAACATACCAGCAGCAGCAGCAGCAGCAGCGGCAGCAGCGGCAGCGGCAGCAGCATCAGCGGCAGCGGCAGCGGCAGCAGCATCAGCGGCAGCGGCAGCAGCATCAGCGGCAGCGGCAGCGGCATCAGCAGCAGCGGCAGCAGCATCAGCGGCAGCGGCAGCGGCATCAGCAGCAGCAGCAGCAGCATCAGCGGCGGCAGCAGCAGCAGCAGCAGCAGCAGCAGCAGCAGCAGCAGCAGCAGCAGCAGCAGCAGCAGCAGCCGCAGCAGCAGCAGCAGCAGCCGCAGCAGCAGCAGCAGCAGCAGCAGCAGCAGCAGCAGCAGCAGCAGCAGCAGCAGCAGCAGCAGCAGCCGCAGCAGCAGCAGCAGCAGCAGCAGCAGCAGCAGCAGCAGCAGCAGCCGCAGCAGCAGCAGCAGCAGCAGCAGCAGCAGCAGCAGCAGCAGCAGCAGCAGCAGCAGCGAGGAAGGTGGTGCAGACAGGAAGCCACGTATTTGAACTGCTGACAGCTTCATAATGACCTGAAGCATTGCAGCAACAGCAGCGACTTCACAGCAGACATTGCAGATGACCTGCAGCCCGGCATGAGTCATTCCTCCCAGGTCCATGTTCTCTGCACACACTGCCATGTGCTCTCAATGTCATGGGCCTACACTTTTGGGAATTCACCAAATCGTTGGCGTCATGGAATTACCGAAGGTCATAGCCTTATCTGGGTTTCCACAACTTATAATCATCCAATTCAAGGACCATGCCAAATAACCTTTGTTTAAGGCCAACACATGTATGGTTTGAGTTAAATGATGACATATCTAATTAAATCCAGTTGGTTTTGGCCTTCAAGTATTTGTTTTAGCCGTTTCTATATCTTTGGTTGGTTTTGAACACCTTGTTGTTATGTTGAACTGTGAGTGGCATCCCTGCTAAGATTTACCAATAGGCCCACACGGAGTGTTTGAACCAAATAGTATTTAGTTTTTTTAAGAGACTATCAAAATCAAATACAAATGACAACATGTCGTTTAAATTGAAGCCTTATAAATGGATAATAATGGAATATTAACAATTGAAAAGGGTGAAATCGGTTACACAAGCACGGTTAATGTGTGTTACAGAATATAGGAGCTTGGGAACACAGTCGGCCGATGCTCCTGACTGGCAGAGCAACGTCAGTGTCGAAGCAAAGACGCTTGCCAAGACACCAATGTTTTTACCACTTTTTCCATCATTACAATATCCAAGTAGGGAATGAGTCCTTACCCCAAGTGAAGGAGTTCAAGTATCTCGGGGTCTTGTTCTCGAGTGAGGGAACAATGGAGCGTGAGATGGGCCGGAGAGTCGGAGCAGCGGGAGCGGTATTGCAGTCGCTTTACCGCACCGTGTGACGAGAAGGGAGCTGAGCCAGAAGGCAAAGCTCTCTGTCTATCGGGCCATGTCCGTTCCTACCCTCACCTACGGTCATGAAGGATGGGTCATGACCCAAAGAACCAGATCGCAGATACAAGCGGCCGAGATGGGTTTTCTCCGCCGGGTGGCTGGTGTCTCCCTTAGGGATAAGGTGAGAAGTTCGGTCATCAGGGAGGGACTCGGAGTTGAGCCGCTCCTCCTTCGCGTCGAAAGGAGCCAGTTGAGGTGGTTCGGGCACCTAGTTAGGATGCCACCTGGGCGCCTCCCTAGGGAGGTGTTCCAGGCACGTCCAGCTGGGAAGAGACCAAGGGGTAGACCTAGGACCAGGTGGAGGGGTTATATCTCTTCGCTGGCCTGGGAGCGCCTTGGGACCCCCCAGTCAGAGCTGGTTGATGAGGGGAAAGGAACGTTTGGGGCTCTCTGCTGGAACTGCTACCCCGAGACCCGACCACGGATAAGCGGGAGAAGATGGATGGATGGACAATATCATGGACAGTGCTTGGATTGGGCCGGTACTCACCGGTACGCACTACTACGCAGTACCAGCACTTCTGATGTGTACCCATGTGGAACCGGCACTTCTTACTGAGTACCGGTGTTGTGTCAAATGATGCACCCCCCATCATGAAATGCACCCCTTGTCACGGGAACGCGCATTTGTAAATTAAACGTTAAGACCTTAAAACGATGCTCAAAACGAAAACTAAACGTCCAGGTTTTCTTTAATGGTAATTTACAGACTGTGAGCCGCTTAGTGGTCGCTCATTTAGTCTTGATTCTTGTGGTTACACTTTTCGCTCCGTATTTTGATGGTCGTGGTGTCGAATCCTGGATTTCTCATTCGTTCGTCACTTCTTTTACGTTCCCACAGAACTAAACTGCATTCTCAATTACGTCTAGCTAGAAACGTATTTTCTCCCACGTCACGTTTGTTATCAGCGTATCTTAAATACGTTTATTTTCTACATATCTTTGCCATTTATTGTCTTGCGTATTGGTCATATAATAAACAAAATATACAAATGTTACATAGTCTTTGTCAGCATATTTTTGCCACGTTATGCACCCCTTGCTATCTTACAAAATAAAGATATGATCTCAATGGGACCAATCTGGATAAATAAAGGTTTGAAATGAAATGAAATGAAAAAGTCTCACATTCATGAAACTTGCTCCATTCATTGTTACTAGTCCTACAACTATACCCTGAAAAATGCATTCTAGCCATGCCTCATATCCCTCTATTTCACTTCCTGTTTCAAAAGTGCTGATTCGGGTATAAAGCTTTAAAGAGGAGGGGTCTGAGCTCATGCGGGACCCGGCAGCTACCGTCTAAACTAAACGCTGCCGTGATGAAACGCCATATCATGGATTATCAAGGATCTGAAACAGTCTGGAGCTCAAAGGCTTTCTCTCTTGCCGGTTACACCACAAGGTGAGTTCCTTTCTACTTCCTGCTTCTTCACACACATGCTCTCCAGCACAGGTTAGCTCTGAGTGTTAGCGATGCTAATGTAAACACCGACCATATTACGTCCAAAACACGTCGGGCATTGTTTCTGATAGCAACGTTTCTGATTGGGTCGTGGGTCCACATTTCAGATGTTACATCATATCGGACGCAAATCTGGATCAGCTCCGTTGTTCCCCGTTTTTAGAGATTTGGGTACGGAGGAAAAGAGAGGGTTTTATGCGTGAGTTCCCCGACACACCGGGGACACATCTTTATGTATAAAAGGCATCAAAAAGCGCATTTTGCATGATAGGTCCCCTTTAAAGTTACAACTGGCCCTTTGAGTGCAACCATAATGCTAATGTCACCCGCGATGAAATTGAGTTTGACACCGCTGACCTCGAGCAAAAAGTGAAATGTCTACAAATCAAATAGCAATAAGTCCACATGTAAAGCATAACAGAGATAAAGGTAAAGCAGAGGCAACAAGAGGTTTTGGTCAGGAAAAGATCACTTTATTAGTCTGGGATACATACTCTTGTTATATTTGATTAATTGATCAGATAGAAAACACAGTAGCTTTTCAAAATAAAAGCAAGGTTCATTCAGTTAATTATATTTATTTCTGTTTTTCAAAACACACGTCAATAAATATTTTTCTTCTTTTAGTCTTTTTTTATATCTATTTTACAAAAAAACATACAGAGACTGTAAGAGCAGGACACCACACTGGATTAAAGGTCCGCGGGTTACAGAGAACCTAAAGTACCTTACATTGTGTCAGTGTTTTACAGGACTTTGCCCACATCACTATGGCAACAATAACTCTTTCAACTCTTTCAGCTGAATGTTAAGCACAGAGAGAGCTGTAGGTTAAGACAAGTGGCTAACAGAGGAACACCCGATGCAACACACCCCACTCCCTACACGTTGTCCCACTTCTAAGGGCTTTAAGGGAGGGTGCAGGATTGGGTTACCCACAAGATACAATATACAAAGTAAAGCACTATGAGTGGACGAGGTAAACATCACGTAAGAGCAGGGACATATGAAGCAGGTGCGTGAAAGGAATGAAAACAAAAACGACCTTCAAACAATATTTTTAAAGGTGGGGTAGGTGATTTTGAGAAACCAGCTCGAGTGCGCTAGAATTTGAAAATACACAACCGGAAACAATCTGCCACTTCCTCACAGAGCCCCGCCTCCAACACACGAACGCACACATGACCAATGAGGGCACGAGATCAGTCTGTGCCCAGATGGAAGGCTGACAGGCAGGTAGGCCGTCCAGTTACCTTAGCCGGGCGGCTCAGATGATTGGTCGTGCTCTTTACAGCGCCACGGCTTCCACAGATGATGTTTTTTTTATGGATTTGTTGTCAAAGCACTTCAGATATTCACTGCTATCGGGACGTTAAGAGCATTCCATGGAATATAACAAGTGTATCTCGAGCCGGTTTCTCAAACGTACCTACCCCACCTTTAAGGATCATACCTGTGTTTCTGTAAGTGTAATTCCATTTCTACATACCGCATGCTTTCTCTCAGTGATTGTGCTGTTGTGTTACATGTTTGTTTCTCATGTATTGTGTCTTGATATTTGTCTACGTTGAAGTTACACGTGGAGCGGCTGTGATGCAAGCCACATTTCAGACTTGATCTGCCCATTAAAGTAATATCGTATGATATCGTATGTTTTGCCTGATTGCTTGTTTCCCACAGTAAACCTCAGACACAGTTTTAGTTTGAGTATCGTGAGCTTATGCAATAGAGAAGGATTACAATAACAAATCTGCTGTGGTCGCGGAATCTCAAACTGCTGACTATAGCATTATATTGACTTTCTATTGTGAGAAACTCAGAGCCAGACAACAAATGATAAGCGAGAATGTACCCGGTGAGACGGATGTCAGTTGGACAGCTTTCAACGAGGCGATGCATATCCCGTATTTGCCTTTATTTGCATCACTAGCACGTGACATTTTAAAAATACACCTGCATGATGTGCGCTGATAAGAATGTACTGTAAGCGGACTTCACTCAGACACTGCGACATGGAAGTATAAGCATAATCGATGTCACTTTATAAAAACGGTATGTTTGACATTTTTTGAAGTAAGAAGGTTCAATCAAGCAAAACACACAGGTAGGATTCACATCTACAAATGAGTGACTCAGGCGTTCCCTGACACCCTGCAAAGGTCGCTCTCCACTGAAATAACAAGCTGCTATTTGTCTCTCTTGCAACATGTCAGTCAATAGCATATATCTACTTTGTTAAACCTGACCCTCGTTGTATGTGTCTGCAATCATGTAAACCGGAACCCAGAAAGCTAATACTGCAGTGTGTGACTGATGCATCATGAGTGCAGGGATGTCCTCCCTGCAGGTACGCAGACCTCTCGAGGTGCTATTCAAATGGTAGTCTCCACACACGCGCCTCTGGGGGGCAGCGGAGAGCTTCTGCTTCAGCACACTCGAGAGGAGATGTGGCGAGTTACTCTGGCAGTGACTGTGGCAGCACCAGTTTGCACCATCAGGTCAGGAAATAGGGCACCATGCTAATATGACACACACACACACACACACACACACACACACACACACACACACACACACACACACACACACACACACACACACACACACACACACACACACACACACACACACACACACACACACACACACACACACACACACACACACACACACACACACACACACACACACACACACACACACACACACACCCTGTGAGTCAGGGTGTTATTAATAGACCCAAAACAGCGGGTGCTGTCACTCTGTCTATTGCTCACAGCCAATTATGACGCTCTGCAGGTGTGCGGTGTGCCCACACATCCTCACATGCAGCCGGAAGAGAATATCAGCTTCTTCTTCTGTTTCCATCCGTCAACCTTTGCTATATAAGTCCTCTACTTTTAGAAGCCACACACACACACACACACACACACACACACCACACACACACACACACACACACACACACACACACACACACACACACACACACACACCACACACACACACACACACACACACACACACACACACACACACAGAAAATGTTATTAGGTCAGCCTCCTGCTGTGGCTTCAGAGTGACTCAGAGCCTCAGCTGGAGCAGAAGGAGCAAGAGAGAGGAGGAGAGGAGGCATGGACGAGGATACAGGTTTCCTCGATCGCTTTTGAGTTGAAATCTCTGAGCAGTTAGTTAGTTACAAGCAGGTATGTCCTTCATTCACCAACATTGCTCGCACATGGCTTTCTGATAACAAATAATCTGTCAAAGCCTTCACGTTGTTTGAGCCACCGCATAATCTATCAACTGTCATATCTCTGACAGTGAATACATGCCGTGAGGAGGGACTGTTTGTTTGTACCGAACTGATGTTGTATCATTTAGCAGGTTGTTTTGGAAGGATGTGTAATCGTGGCAGGTTGTCCGATGACTGTACCCTGTACGTCACATACTGCTGAAATACCTTTACTTTAAACAGTGAAATTATACATGTTACTGTACAATTGAAATCTGGAGAATAATGGCATCCAGCTCAGGACAACTCACACGAAATATCTCCACTGGCGTAGACTGCCGTGATGGTAACAAGATAATTTAACCCTCATGTTGTGTTTCAAGTTAAAATGATATAACTACGCGCTAGTTCTTTTTATCGGAACAAGGCTTCGTGATATCCTCCACGACAGACACTACAAAACTGATTTTGACAATTTTAGCCAAGTCTGAAGGTCTCTTAAAAAAATAAAAGTGTATAATTTGGTGTTGGGGTCTGGGGAGACGCAGCAGAATTGTGAAATTTGGCCTAATCTAGATTCATCTTTGACTTTAGACACCCCTTAGACACCTTCCTTAAAGGGGAAAGCAAACATTCAAAACGTCTTAATAAGTTCACTGAAGTCGCTTAAACGGTTTGCCGTATTTGAGAGAGAAAATTGGTTGAAATCCAGATCAAATTGAACCTTTTTCGAACACACCTGCAATACATGATATTTTTTAATGACATCAAAACCGTTCATCTCCAAAATGTTCACCTTTTGGGAATTAGGAAAAATACCTCGAGTGATTATTTAAGAGCCTGAACATCACCAATGTTAGAGATCTGGTTAGCTTGGTGCTGGTCGTTGAGCATCAGTTAAAACGCAGCATTACGAGAGACGGCGTTTACAAAGCAGACACACATTACACTCAAAAGGCCAAGAGGAACGCCATCGCTAACAGGTAAGCACAACTATCATCAATAGCCACCATTGTTGTTTTTATACACACTTAAACGCATCGCTGAGCTATAAAGTTAGTCGTATTGTTTTTCACTCGGTACACATTAAAGTTAAACAACCTCATTGACTTTCTTGTAACTTAGTGTTATTGCTACATCCATACAGTGTACTTCATTAATGCTGCAGGAATCTGTTCTGCACACACACACACACACACACACACACACACACACACACACACACACACACACACACACACACACACACACACACACACACACACACACACACACACACACACACACACACACACAGAGCGTCCATTAGCCCACATGGCGGTATAGTGAGGAGGTCATGTGATCCATACGTTTACAATTAGTGTCAACACACAATGTCTCTTTTTCACTTCACCTCTCCCTCGTGTTTCAGACGTCCCCCGCTGTGTGTGTGTGTGGCCTAGCATTACTATCCTTGTGGGGACCTACATCTGTTTACACAGTCACGTGTGGGGGACTCGCCTCCCTTATGGGGACAACATGGAGGAATCATTCATTTCAGGGTGAAGACTTGGTTAGGGTTAGGCATGTGTTGTTATGGTTACGGTTAGGATAAGTCTCCAGGAAATGCATGTAAGTCAATGTAATGTCCCCTGAAGTGATGTATACATGGTGTGTGTGTGTGTGTGTGTGTGTGTGCTGGTTATTTCACACAATAATACAGTAGTCAAAGCAGTTAGATGAGGAAAGTTTGCTCAAGGGGTTTGGAGTTCACTAACGTTTAGAAATCCTCTAAATCTGTCGATAATAACGGGGATTTTGTGACTAATCTCTGTGACGGAGTTATTTCAGGCCTTTCAACAGCAGGAGCTCTGATTTGGCCAAGTCTGGAAATAACTAATGCAGTCAATTAGATAGTCAGCAAATGTTTGGCCGACTTTCCACATCTCCAAACTCCTAAACCTTGTGGTACTTTGGATAAGCTTTATTTTCTCATCTGAAATTCTTTGGGAAAAACAGCAGTCGTGTTTTTCAAATATGGAAACAATGGGTGGGGAAGGCTAAAGGAAAAGCTTCCATATTTATATCTCGACTTGCTTTGTGGCATCATCTTAAATATTGTAATAGATGTGTCTCCTCCTTCACTCATGTTGAATGTTATCGGCTGATTAAATGGGCATTATCAGGGGTCATCATGAGGCGCTTTCACACCGGAGTACTTTTCCCAGTATAGTTCCAGGGTATATGCAGGAATCCTGAAGTCAAATTTAATACCTTTTAAGACCTTTTTTAAGACCCTTTCCATACATTTTAAGACCTCAACGCAACTTCGCTCTGACGTCATCACCCTCACACATTTGTCATATGTTTACAAAAAACGATATGTTAAGACTTTTCTCGTTCTTAATATAGACTATATTTAGGGTCGATATGTGTTGTTGACCTTACTTTAAAATAGAAGATCTCTGTGACCGGATATAGTTTGTCTTAGACCCCGGCCCCACGAGGACGCATACAGTAAAACGCATACGCAAATGCAAAAAAGTCTTCCGTTCACACGCATTCGATTCATTAACGTGTCCGTTCACACTAGACCGCTGGAAATGCTGGAAATGCTGTAGTACATATGCCAGGCCTGTAAGTGGCGCTGCTGCCGCCAAAATACACCAAAAGCAGCGAAGAAGACCCCGGAGCATGGTTGCCCTTCTGTTTATTCTCCGCGGTGGACGGCGTGTTCTCCTGCTGTATATCTCTCAGGTAGTCCACCAGCAGATAACACCCCCCCCCCCCCCCCAGAGCGGAGCAAGGCAACGACTTTTAAAATAAGAAGCAGCATTTTATGGCACGCTATGCATGGGGCCACCCCATGCAAGGGTGTTTCATGTTGTCGTTGCTGTGGACCTTCTTAATACCTTGGAAAATGCCGTTTAATACTTTTTAATAGCCTTAATTTTCGCTAAATTGATTTATCAACTTTTAATACTTTTTAAGACCCCGCGGACACCCTGAGTTCCGATATAGTTCCGTAAATGTGCGTTCACACCAAACAAATCCGGAACCTTTCACCCCCTCTGCACCCCCTGCTCGAGAGCAGGTCCTTTCATGGGAGAAAAAGGTTCCCACTTTTGATTGGCTGGGCGGATTGCAAACCACGCCCCGTAAAACTCCCAAAAAGTTTTGTGAAGCCGCCATTTTATTTGCTCGCATTAGCATTATTAGCATTAGCATCGCGCACCAACGCAGAGAGACTAACTTATGGCAACACAAAATAAAACATGGGAGCGGTGGAGATGAGGAGGTGTCGGCGTTCTGGCGATTTACTCGGAAGGCTTCAGCTTCTACTGAAGCCAGTCCCCAACGCTGGGGCAACTCCGGTGGCAGTATACGCCGTGAAGTGGTTTGCGGCCTGCCAGTAAACCCAAAGCAGAAGAAGACGGAGTGACGTCAGCGGCTTCATCTGCCTAATCCACCCTCAGGGACTTTTTCCGGTGTGAACGCGATCTGTACTTAGTTCCTGAGAACTAAAGAGTCCTCATGAACTAAGTCCTCATGAACTAAGTACGGCAAAGTACTTGGTGTGAAGGGCGCCTGATGTGTCGGATGGGCCAAACTGCACCCACTAGGTGTTAAAAGAGAAACTTAGTAGTAATGGGTAATACAACTGAACTACAAGTAACATTTTAAACACAAAGCCATTTCTATACTGTTAGGCAACAACACTTGCAGCCTTGGTTTTGCAACTTGCTGTCCTTTGCTGCAAGTTATCCACTCGCTGTAACCCTTTCTCTATATTGCTGTTCTATTAATTAAAAAGTAAAAGATCCAATAAAAACTCTTTAAAATAACGTTAACTTCTTTAGGTTAAGGCGACAAAACCACTAGCTTAGGTTTAGGAGTTTGGAGTCTTTACAAAGGACACATCACCCTGACATCCTTGCTCTTTATACTGCGTCACATGACCTACACCTTTGCACATTAATGACTGAATTAGTTGCTGAAGGTGGGCATCATCCTCTCACATCAACCTTCTGACCCCGAGAACATTTCACTCCTTTAAGGGCTTTTTCTTTTGTTAAACTACTGCATGCGTTTAATCGTATTGGTTTCATCTAAAAACAAAAGTAAGCGTACCATAAAAACATTTTGAAAAAGTAGTTTTGCACAAGAAATCTAGGCTACACACACACACACACACACACACACACACACACACACACACACACACACACACACACACACACACACACACACACACACACACACACACACACACACACACACACACACACACACACACACACACACACACACACACACACACATAATCTTGCTGGGGACAAATTGAAATGCAGAGGCAGAGAAAAAATAGTCCCATGAGCTCTACTTCTCCTCCTCTCTGCTTTTGACCTCTGAGCAGCAACAGGACGGTAATCGCCCGTAGTCACAAATCGCTCAGGTGTCTCATCTCCTCCGTAATGAGGCTGCAGAGCTGTTTCCTGCAGGAGAAAAGTTCAAGAACCTGTGTCTTTCTTTGTTCTCCATGGCGGAGTGTGGACATTCATTCATGGAAAGCCTCTCTGCAGGCCGGCCCTTCTTCACAAGGCTTTGACAGAGATACTGCTCTGGTTTGGACACACACTGCAGGGCATAAAGCGCCACACACACTGCAGGGCATAAAGCGCCACACACACTGCCTGAGAGGAAATCCTCCGTCTACTGTGCCGCGTTTTACACCCGCAGTCTTTTCTCGCTCTCTTCATCTCCGATCCTCTGTAAACACTCCTCTCCGCTCCTTTGTCCGTCAGATGCGTCCGTTGCCGTGAGTGCTGCTTCGCCGGCCGGGCGGCGGGTGGCAGGAGTAGTGCAGCTCGGCCGTGGAGAAGGTGGAGGAAGAGGAGATGGAGGAGGTGAGTCCACAGGCTTCGCAGGCCAGAGCCAGCTGCCTCAGGGCGTCCAGGGAATCCATCTTAGCTCCCCGCAGCAGATCGCTCTGACCCTGCAGCAAAGACACGCATTAGACTCGCCATTCATTTCAAGCAAAGCAGGATGTGGAATGTGGGTTGCTCTGGTTCACTGGGGTTGTTGAATGGCTTGTTATTGGCAGCATGCTAGTCCACTGCAGACAGACTTAGTGCAAAGTCAATATTCGCCTCTTAAGCTGCTATATGCTCTACTTTGTCCACTAGCATGGTCTGTAAGCTATACATATATATTCTATTTTTATTTATTTACTTGCACTATTTTATCTGTTTTATTGTGTATTGGAGGAGCCTGTCACCTAATCATTTCGTTGTCATAACTACACTGTAGCTAGGTACACATGACAATAAAAGCCTTGAGTCTTGAATACAACTCCGCTTTTTGCATCCAGTGGAGACGCTGGCCATTTAAAATAACTTTTAGGGGTACTACTGCACCGGCTTGATTTTGAGACCCAGGCGCTAAATCCATTGCCTTCCATCCAGCCGGGACAGACTACAGATGGTGCAACGTATATTTAAAAAGAAAATATTCTGATTACATTTGCAGAAATCCAAGAAGGCTATCATCTTATTCTTCACCATGTTAAACTCAGACCTGTCACACTTACCCTAAAAGTAAATAACAATTAAAAAGGAAAATGATGACATGAACCATGTGAGTTCTGCACCTTGAGGACCGTGATGTTCCAGGTGAAGCTCTCCACAGCTTTGCTCAGCTTGCGTCCCTTCAGGCCCTCCTTCTCCCCGAGCCGAGACAGGTCCTCGTGGAAGTCCATGCCTGGAAAACACAAACGGGAGATTTGCATCCGTTCAAACTCAAATGTATTTATATCGCCCAGTATCACAAAACACATTTGCCTCAGAGGGCTTCACAAATCAACAAACATGAACGATGATGTAAAAACAACAAACATAT
>NW_027262502.1:0-28571 GCF_902827115.2 Pseudochaenichthys georgianus
ACCTATTTCTAATCTTCCGTTCCTCTCAAAAATTCTTGAGAAAGCGGTCGCAAAACAATTGTGTGATTACTTAAAAAACAATGATTTTTTTGAAGATTTTCAGTCTGGCTTTAGAACACATCTTAGCACAGAGACAGCTCTGGTTAAAGTCACAAATGACATTCTAATAGCCTCAGACAAGGGACTTGTCTCTATTCTTGTTTTGCTCGATCTCAGTGCTGCATTTGATACTATCGACCATGATATCCTATTGCAAAGACTAGAGCACTTAGTTGGCATACAGGGAACTGCTTTAGGCTGGTTTAGGTCCTATCTATCTGAACGCTCTCAGTTTGTACGTGTTAACGATGAATCGTCCACGCAAACCAAAGTTAGTCATGGAGTGCCACAGGGCTCAGTGCTCTGACCTATTTTGTTCACATTATATATGCTTCCGTTAGGCAATATTATAAGGAATCATTCTGTAAACTTTCATTGTTATGCGGATGATACTCAACTATATTTATCAATCAAGCCTGATGAAATTAATCATCTAAATAAAATGGATGACCTTAAACTTTTTGATGTTAAACACGACCAAAACTGAAGTTATTGTACTTGACCCGAAGAATCTACGAAACAAATTATCTAAAGATATACTAACTATGGATGGCATTAATTTGGCCTCCAGTGAGACTGTAAGGAATCTTGGTGTTATATTTGATCAGGATTTATCCTTTAACGCCGACATAAAATACATTTCAAGGACCGCCTACTTCCATCTACGTAACATTGCAAAAATCAGGCATATCTTGCCTCAAAACGATGCAGAGAAACTAGTCCATGCATTTGTTACTTCTAGGCTGGATTATTGTAACTCTTTATTATCAGGGAGTACCAAGAAGTCAGTCAAGTCGCTTCAGCTGATTCAAAATGCTGCAGCTCGTGTACTAACCAGAGTTAGGAAAAGGGACCACATTACTCCTGTTCTGGCTGCTCCCTATAGAACACAGGATATAATTTAAAATTCTTCTTCTCGCCTTCAAAGCCCTTAATGGGCAGGCGCCATCTTACCTTAAATAACTCATTATAACCTACTGTCCTACTAGGGCATTGCGTTCCAAGAATGCAGGGTTGTTGGTTGTTCCTAGAGTCTCTAAAAGTACAATGGGAGCCAGAGCCTTTTCTTATCAAGCTCCACATTTGTGGAATAAGCTTCCAGTTTGTGTTCGGGCGGCAGACACCCTATCCGTTTTTAAGAGTGCGCTTAAGACCTTCCTTTTTGATAAAGCTTATAGTTAGGGCTGATTAGATTCAGCCCCTAGTTTTGCTGATATAGGCTTAGTTTGTCGGTGGACATCTTACTCCTTCCTTCTCTCTGTCTATACCTGTGTACTCTCATGTTCCGATTAACCCAGCTTCCCCACATTTCTTTCTTTTTGGTGTCTATATACGCCGGGATCCGGAGTCATGGATGATCCTGCGGTCCTGTGTCCTGGATCACGAGCCCTGGATCGCGAGTCGTGGCTGTGGTCCTGGATCATCGGTCCTGGATGGATATCCGCGTGGATTCATCTTCCTATTATACACACACATGCATTTCCAAACATTTGGACTACCTATGTTGCAAATGTATTATCTTTTCAATTTACACACGGCATCTATTGCACGTCTGTCCGTCCTGGGAGAGGGATCCCTCCTCTGTTGCTCTCCCTGAGGTTTCTCCCATGTTTCCCTTTAAACTGTGGGTTTTCTCCGGAAGTTTTTCCTTGTACGATGTGAGGGTCTAAGGACAGAGGGTGTCGTATTGTCATACTGATATTCTGTACACACTGTGAAGACCACTGAGACAAATGTAACATTTGTGATATTGGGCTATATAAATAAACATTGATTGATTGACCATGTGGTGCCATGCCGATCATGGCCTTGAATGTAGCATGTGACTTGTACGTTGAAAACACCTAACTTTGCAGCAGGAGAGATGATGGAGTCTGGCAGAATACTTCAGTGCAGTCAAGCACCACTTGTGTGTCAGGGAAAGCTGAAAACTCTGATGGAAGGGGAGCTCTGTGTTAAGATCTCAGGCACTTAGGATGTTGGACCCAATTGCAGACAGGGAGACAGAGGTAAAGTATTGTAAGATACTTTATTTTTCCATGACTGGCAAAAATGAACAAAAAAGGTAACCACCAAAACTCTAGTCGAGATGACAAAAAAACAGAACAAAAAATGAATGCGCTCACGCAGTGAGGAATCAAAAACTTTTCATGAGTACCAGGAGCATAGACCTTACCATGACAATAGACAAGACGAACTGACACTGAACACTGGGAGACAGGGGAATTTAAACACAGGGTAACTAGACACAGGTGGGAACAATCAGGGGCGGGGCTGACACTGATAAGCACAGGAGACACACAAGGAGTGTCAGGTGAAAACACTCAGGAACTTAGACACACCAGGGAAACTAACGACAGACATGAAAACACAGGGAAAAGAGACCAGACAATATACAGGGAGGAAAACATGACAAGGAGAACGGAAAAACACCCACACCTAGACATAGAAACGTGACATGACATAATAATCCTGACAGAACCCCCTCCTCAAGGGACGGATACTAGACGTCCCTAAACAAAACAAAAACAAATCCAAAAAGTCCAGCAGGGTGGGTGGAGGGGGTCCGGAGGACGGGCCTTGACTGACAGCCCAGGGCACGGCAGAGGACCAGGAAGGGGTCTCGGGTGGACGGCCCGGGGGCAAGGCACAGACCACGGATGGGGTCTCGGGCGGACGGCCCGGGGGCAACGCAGAGTTCAAAAAGGGGAACTAGGGCGGACGGCCCGGGGGCAACGCAGAGTTCAAAAAGGGGGTCTCGGGCGGACGGCCCGAGGGCAAGGCAGAGTTCGAGGATGGGCGAAGACCACAGCTCTCAGGGGACCGGGCAGGAGCCGGTGTTGACCGGACAGGAACCGGAGCCGGTGGGACAGGTGTCGGCAAGATCCCCCACGGAAGAGGACAAGGAGTTGGCAGCACCCCCAGCGAAAAAGGTGATGTTGAGGCCTCCAACGAAACAGGACACGGGGCCGGCAGGGCCCCCGGCAGAAGAGTAGTCGGTGGGACCCCCAACGGCACAGGACACAGGGCCGGCAGGACCCCCGGCAGAAGAGTAGTCGGCGGGACCCTCAACGGCACGGGACACAGGGTTGGCAGGACCCCCGGCAGAAGAGTAGTCGGCGGGGCCTCCAACGGCACAGGACATAGAGTTGGCAGGACCCCCAGCGGAACCTCCAACGACACGTGAGTAGGGACTTGAGTGGGAACTCGATAGAGGGCTTGAGAGGGAACTCGATAGAGGAAACTTGAGAGTTGACTTGAGAGGTGACTTGAGAGGAATCTTGAGAGGGAACTTGATCGGAGACTCGAGAGGTGACTTGAGAGGGGGCTCGAGAGGTGACTGGAGAGGGAACTCGAGAGGAAACTTGAGAGGAGACTCGAGAGGGAACTCGAGAGGAGACTCGAGAGGGAACTCGAGAGGAGACTCGAGAGGGAACTCGAGAGGGGCCTCGAGAGGGGACTCGGGTAGGAACTTGAGAGGGGACTCGGGTAGGAACTTGAGAGGGGACTCGGGTAGGAACTTGAGGGGACTCGGGTAGGAACTTGAGAGGGGACTCAGGTAGGAACTTGAGAGGGGACTCGAAAGGGGACTGGAGAGGAGACTCGAGAGGGAACTGGAGAGGGGCCTTGAGAGGGGCCTCGAGAGAGGACCTGTAAGGGGACTTGAGAAGAGACTCGAGATGGGACCTGAGAAGTGTCTTGAGAGGGGACTTGAGAAGTGTTTTGAGAGGGGACTCGTGAGGGGATTTGAGAGGGGACTCGAGAAGAGACTCGAGAAGAGACCTGAGAGGGAACTCGAGAGGAGACTTGATAGGGAACTTGAGAGGAGACTCGAGTAGAGACTCGAAAGGGGACCTGAGAGGAAACTTGAGAGGGGACTTGGGTAGGAACTTGAGAGGGGACTTGAGAGGGAAGTCGAGAGGGGACTTGACATGGGTCTTGAGAAGGAACTTGTGTCAGTCGGTACGCCGACAGGACACGGGGAGCTGGCGTCGGCTGGAGAGCCAGCAGGAGACGAGGTGCTGGAGTCGGCCGGTACGCCAACAGGCCTCGGGGAGCTGGCGTTGGCCGGTACGCCGACAGGACTCGGGGAGCTGGCGTCGGCTGGACAGCCAACAGGAGACGAGGTGCTGGAGTCGGCCGGTACGCCGACAGGACACGGGGAGCTGGCGTCGGCCGGAGAGCCAGTCCTGGAGCCGAAACTGGAGTTGGGACCATGGCTACTGGGGCCGGTACTGAAGCCCGAACCATGGCTGCTGGGGCCGGAGCCATGGCTGCTGGGGCCATGACTGGGGCTGGGACCATGGCTGTGTGGGCCGGTTCTGTAGCAGGGACCATGGCTGCATGGGCCGGTTCTGGAGCCGGAACCATGGCTGTGGGGACCGGTTCAGGAGTCGGAACCATTGCTGCTGGGCAAGGAACCGGAACACGGATCCATGGCTGTGTGGGATGGTACTGGAGCACAGTACCATGGCTATGTGGGATGGTACTGGAGCACGGAACCATGGCTGCTGGGTCCGGCACTGGAGCCGGAACCATGGCTGTTGGGGGCGGAGCGGAAGCCTGGACCCTGGCTGTGTAAGCCAGGTAATGGAGTATCGACGTAAAGCTGCGTGGGCCGGTACTGGAGCATGGAGGCATGGCTGCTAGCTTGGCTTTGCGACTCCTTCTCTTAGCAGCCACCTGAAGGCTCCGTGGACCTCCATAAGCCAGACGAGTTCCATCATACGACTCCTGGACAGGAGCAGGACCATGGGGCAGATGGATCCCACCGAGGCATATGGTGCCAGGTTGGGAATTGGGAGACAGGGAGCTAGCGTGCCTGGGGCTAGCAGACTGGGAACCCCACACCGGGATCATGGCTGTTGGAGCACGGGCTGGAATCCTGGCCCTGCGTCTCCTAGAGGCTCTTTGGAGACTCCGTGGACCTCCAACAGGACCGTAGTCGGATCCGAGGAAAGGGTTAGATGCGTCGGACCAGTCCTCAGGACAACTTGTGAAAAGCTGTAACCACTCCGGCAACGAACTCCTCAACCAAGGCATTTCGGCCACCTCCATTCGTGCCCTCTCGAGAATAGCCTCTTTGTCCTTTCTGGAAGAAGTTCCTTTCCACTCGGCATGAGAACATTGAAGGGTCCATATTCTGGTCAGTTCGTTCTGTTAAGATCTCAGGCACTTAGGATGTTGGACCCAATTGCAGACAGGGAGACAGAGGTAAAGTATTGTAAGATACTTTATTTTTCCATGACTGGCAAAAATGAACAAAAAAGGTAACAACCAAAACTCTAGTCGAGATGACAAAAAACAGAGAACAAAAAATGAATGCGCTCACGCAGTGAGGAATCAAAAACTTTTCATGAGTACCAGGAGCATAGACCTTACCATGACAATAGACAAGACGAACTGACACTGAACACTGGGAGACAGGGGAATTTAAACACAGGGTAACTAGACACAGGTGGGAACAATCAGGGGCGGGGCTGACACTGATGAGCACAGGAGACACACAAGGAGTGTCAGGTGAAAACACTCAGGAACTTAGACACACCAGGGAAACTAACGACAGACATGAAAACACAGGGAAAAGAGACCAGACAATATACAGGGAGGAAAACATGACAAGGAGAACGGAAAAACACCCACACCTAGACATAGAAACGTGACATGACATAATAATACTGACACTCTGACAACTTTGCGTGGGATCCACAGACGTTTGCTTCCAAGCAGTTGGTATAGGAAGTGTGTCCAGGTGGAAATAATTCTGCTGACTGTGATGCGGTGAATGCCAAACTGTTCTGCTAGATCCCTCAGATGTAGGCCCACTGACAGGTGCATGAGGAACAGCAGCAGCTCATCTATGGGTGGAAGTTTCTGTGAAAACAAATAAGTGTTAGGCATACTGTAGATCAGGGGTGCCCAACCAGTCGATCGCAGGGAGATTCCCAGTCGATTACAAGATGTGTCTAAAAATAGAACAACAATATTCTGTTTTATCGTTAATAACATAATCTTTCTGTGTCAGAATAATGCACTTGAACGCATCAAAGCTTTGTGATTGGCCGGCGTGACCCCATGTGTCGGGCGTGGCTGGTGGGCAGTGGGCACTATTTCGCTGACGTTGTCCGTGTCAACAGGAGTGATAGTCCGCACACACACAAGACCGCAATTATGGCAGAAGCAAAAAAGCCCAAAATATATAATTTTCACTCCGAGTGGGAGGATGATTATTTTTGTATCTAATCCAATTCAAAGTCCATCTGTCTCTCATCTGCAATGCAAGCGTGGCTTTATCGAAGAAGGGTAATTTAGGAGTGGCATTTCAGAACAGTGCACAAACGCTACGAGACGGAATTCCCTCCTAATTCTGCCCTACGCTCCCAAAAGGTGAGGGACCTGAAAGACAGCTAAATGCACAGCAGTCTATTTTCACCAGGCCCTACAACAAGAGCAAGGCTGCTACCATAGCATCTTATCGTGTCAGTCACGTTCTTGCGAAACACATGAAGTCTTTCAAAGACGGCAAAGTTGTGAAAGAAGCATTCCTGGAGGCTGCCGACACACTTTTGGGGGACAGTAAAAATAACAGTAGCATTTCAACAGGTTTTTGATATATTAAAAACTCAAGTTAGATACCGTTATTAATAGGGCTGCCAACATTTGAGTTAAGCTTGGAGTGAGTTTGTTTTTTTGGTGAACCGAAAAAAGAAACGTTCATGTGTACAGTGTTACAAATGTATTGAACATGTACAAACTAGGGTTTCCCATTAATGTACCGGGCGCTACAGTGGAATACGCACATACACAGTGTAACCGCGACTCTTACAATGAAGGCTCGATAATCAGCTCACAGCATATCATATGGCATATAGGTGTAAGCAGAGGTAAAGTGCTATTTTACAAGTGGGGGGGGGTCCTCACCTCCTCTAGGGGGGTCCGGGGGCATGCTCCCCCGGGAAGGTTTTTTTTTTTAAATATTGAAGTTAAATGCATCAATCTGGTGCACTTTGAGAGCAAAATGAATTTATGGTAAACAGATTTTCTTTTTCTTTATGGATATTTTCCAAATCACTCAACTTTTAAACTGTATTCTTGTTTTACTGTCATATAGCATTTCATAACTGTTTTTCATTTATTCTCATAAATGGTGACCAAAATGTTTGAGACCCACTGAGATAACTAGAGTCTAAAGTGAACTATCTAAACAGAGAGTCCCTTACCTCACTGAGCTGTAGTTATCTCTCAGTCTGGCAGGAAAGAGCTCTCCCTTTCCTTGTTTTAGAAACAGCTTTTAATATCCATTAAGCTAACCAGATACTAACAACAGCAATGCAAATAGTGAGTTTAGTAGAAATATACTGTATAATAGTAAAGTTATTGAAGATGATGCCATATTTATTGAAGATTTTACATTATAAATATTCCCCCAAATTATTCAAAAGCATATTCCTCCAAACTCCCTACTGTAGTATGACACACAGGAGACTATTGACGTGTGTGGTGAGTTTGGTAGTAATAAGCTGTATAATAGTGATTGAATATTATTGTATTCTCTTTTTTCAGAGTTGCACTTTGCAGACGGTCCCTGAGCACTCGTTTCTTCTCCGGTTGCGGATAGAGACCAATATAATGTGTCCATCTCGGAGGACGGCGCGTATTGGCTTTTCTTTATCAAAATGTGATTGTAGTTCGTTGTCAACCTTACCACGGTACTTAGGAGACGTCATTTGTGTCTGAATAACGTTTTGTTCATGAGTTATTGATCCGTGAAATCAGAATCTCCCAATATCGTTCCAACTTTACTGAAGCCAGAAGACCGTCTCATTTCGTAGACCGCTCGGTTTGCTGTTCCTTCACTTTATTTTTATATACATTTATTTTGGACGTAAACTTAGCGTGAGGAAAGGCAAGTGTGGCGTGAGTGCGTGAGATATGGGTTAATTGCGTGAGTGTTGGCAGCCCTGTTATTAATCAGCAGTTTGTTTGAACTTATTCATTATAATTATTGTACACAATGGTTTAAGAATGCAAACTTAAATTGATTATAGTCTATTATCAATTCAGGTTAAGAAACTAGTGTTGCTTGCATCCTATTTTAAAGGCATTTATTTTTATACTCTACTAAAATGCAACAAAAAAAGGGTTTGATTCTATTAATTTTGTCTTTTTTATTGCACTTTGTTAGCAGATTCCGGTGTAGCTTCAGATCTGAGGTGTCGTATTAGTAAGCCTCATTTATACTTTTGTAGCAACACTATATTTATATAATGGCAAAGAAAGGGTTCAGAGTATTTTCTTTTTTCCCTGTGTCATATGTGGCAGCACTGTTCAATGTTTCTTGAAAACATTACCCACTATGGGACGTGTGAATAAACTCCAACTCTGTATCAACAACATTGTTGTGTAACTTCAGTTAAATACTTGTTTTTGTGTAGATTAGAAAGAGGTAAGATAAAGGATCTGCAGTATGTTATGAAGTATTAATCGTACAAAGGTCAGTTTTATACAAGTAGAAGTGTGTATTGAAGGAGTAGGTAGCACTTTTCTCCGCACCGTTCCTATGAGCTGGCTTTAAAAGAAGGAACACTCAAAACAACCAGGACGAGGGTTAAACAAAAATCTGTTTTAATCATGAAAGGTAATAATGCAATACAATATAATACATTACCATACAAAGCCATATCATATGCGTAATGTCAGGAGTATGCCTACTCCTGGCCTTGTTCACGGGCTGCCCCGACCTTCCGGTCCGGGCCACGCGAGAAGAGAGGACGAACAACAAGCTAAACAAGCTATCAATACCCACAGAAACAGGAAGGGGTGGAGTTTCATTTGGGAGATACCAAAACGCTGTCTCACAGGGAATCAGCGCGGGCAGCAGAGAACCAAACAGTTTTCCGTTTGAAGCAAAACACATTCTTATTATGTAGCTTATCACACAATAGTCCATATGTTTTCCCGCTATGAAAGCCACAGGTGTTGGGAAGGCCTGCAGGATGTGCATCATTATATCTGGGGAAAATGTCCCTCGCAATTTGCAAAGCCTATCGATGGTTTAACCCAGAAAAACACTCAAAGGGGTAATCTTTTCTCTCAAAACAGAACTCACGATTAATTCTACATCTCCCTTCTTCAAAAATAGCTTAAAAACACCCTTTTGATAAACAGGTAAAAGTCAAAGAAAAAGACTATTGCGCTAATCTACTTTTAAGAAAAAGGGAACATTGTTTCAGGAATCTATAAAAAACCTCTCTATAAATAAGAGGAAAAATGTACTTTTTGTTCCTTCAACTATTAACACACAGGAATGTATAAACCCACACATATATTAGAGATGACATAATGCAATACACCTCCTATAGATGGGTGACATTAAAATGCACATACCAAAAATATGCTACTCACTTCTTTGGTACAATATCTCACATCAATTTCCACAGTATTTACCTGGTTGTAGGCTGTCAGTAATGGCTACGCCTCTCTATTTGGACTGGTAGATCTCGGCAGATTGACAACTTTAAAAGTAGCTCTCGGTTCAAAAAAGATTGGGCACAACCTGCTGTAGATACTGTTATAGGTTATAGGGTACAGTTGCAACACATTTTCCTGGGGTTTGTTGTTCTCTGTGTGTGTGTGTATGAAGGTAGATATGGTGCAAAATGCGAGAGCGTGAAAACCTGATGTGAGCACTTGCAGAAAAAAAATCTGAGTTTGTGTGCATACATTTACACTTGTATAAAATATCCACGTAACTGTGAACCAAATGTACACTTGTATAAAATATCCACGTAACTGTGAACCAAATGTACACTTGTAAAAAATATCCACGTAACTGTGAACCAAATTTGAAGTCACAGAAGAAAAAAAAAAGTTTTGTAGCTTGTAGAAAATATATACTGTAAATATATATAAAAAGCACGACCAATCCGTTTAGCCGGCCCGGCTAAACGGATTGGTCGTGCTTTTTACAGTATTGCGGCACTGTCTGTCAGCCTTCCATCTCGTGCACGCACAAATGTATCTCGTGCCCTCATTGGGCGTGCCGTAATTGGGCGTGTATTGCGCGTTCATGTGTGTTGGAGGAGGTGCTCTGTAAGGAAGTCTGAAGGAAGGGGTGGATTCTTTTCGGCTGTGTACTTTCAAATTGTAGTGCACTCGAGCCGGTTTCTGAAACTTACCTACCCCACCTTTAAGCCCCTCGGGCAAAAGCTCCTTATACCCGTTAGCGTAGCTCGCTAGCACCAGAAGCTAACAACAATGATCTCCGGTACCGGTGCGCTCTCTCTCTTTCTCTCTCGCTTGCGCACGCACACAAAATGGCTCGTTCCACACACACACAGAGCCGAGCTTGAATGAAACACAGAGACCCAGACATACTTATACTGTACTGTGTAGCATATTATTTTCGAATCAATAATTTTTGAAATTATGAATTTCTTTTTTTTGCGGGCATTCTCCTGCTCACATCTTACTCTAAATAATGGTTTTACTCCTAATATTTCCAACTCCCTATTATTATTGATACAAAGTAATTAAACACACACATATATTTTAGACATGTATCGTTCTAGCTACTTGGCATTCTGTGTTTAGAAAATAATGTATCCTCTCCCCACATCTTTAGTCTCCTGTCATGCCAACCTGCTCCTTATTTCACATAAGTAATTTAAACATATTTAAGCCAACTACTGCACAAAGTTGTGGCAATGTAGTACTCACAACATGAAAGAATGAAACAGAAAGAAATCAATAAAAACACAAGCACCAGTATAATTGAGCAGTTATGATACAGCCAGATGGCTACTGCAACACACACACATCCTTCTCTCTGCCGCCTATATAAGGGTATTTCCTCTCCGTCCCCTTCTCCTGACAGGGAAGTTTTCACTTCTCATCTCTCCAGCTTCTTGTTCATATAAACTGCTACTATTAAATACAAAGTAATTAAGTATACACATGAATATATAAAAACACACTTCTTATATATCAGGGGACATTAAAATGAATATACCAAAAATTACACTGTATTAAACTTCCTGCTATAATATGTTAATTGAATTCTCTTCACCCCAAACCTCTCCAGCACCCCCTGGGAACAGGTCAGATGTCATGGAGTAGGAGTCAGTGGTCAAGACCGAGAACACACCTGACCCCAGCGAGCAGAGGTCACATGTCCCACAGCCGTCCCCATTCACTCATGAAGATAACAAGATGTGGCTGAAAGCACCATGAAAAGGTGGTGAGTGAATCTAGATTATTCAGACCAGAGATGGAGTACTCGAGTGCCGTTTTTCGGGACTCGTGACTCGACTCGGACTCTCGCACTGATTGACTCGGACTTGATTCGGACTCGTGAATTCTGGCACACGATGACTCCGACTTGGACTCGAGCAAGTTTTGTCTCCAGTAAGATGTACTCTGTCCTGGCTTGTGGACCTGCGAGGAGAGTTCACGTACTGGGCCCCGCTATTTCAGTATAGTGATGTCCAGAGACACACCCCGCATCCTGCTGTATGCTTTCACACATTCTGCTTCCACATTGGAAAAGAGCAGCGCAAAATGCTCATTATGTGGAAAAAAGATTGAAGAGAAGGCTGTTGATGACGGCTGACGCTGACTCTCCCTCTCTCCTCATCCTCCTCGATCTCACTGCAGCTTTCGACACCGTCGATCACGGCATCCTCCTCCATCGTCTGCACTCCACCATCGGACTCTCTGATTCTCCCCTTGACTGGTTCAGATCATACCTCACCGGGAGAACAGAGTACGTCTCCTTGGGCGAGGCAGAGTCGAGTACCCACAACATCACCTGTGGTGTCCCTCAAGGATCAGTTCTCGGCCCCACCCTCTTCACACTCTACATGCACCCCCTTGGCTCTATCATCAGCCGACATGGAGTATCATTCCATTGCTACGCTGATGACACCCAACTGTACCTCAGGATCAACCCTACCTCCTCTGCAGCCCTGCACCCACACTCACTGCCTGCCTGGAGGAGATACAGGCGAAGCAAAACTTCCTGAAACTCAATAGCTCCAAGACCGAAGCCATTCTAGTTGGCACCCCACACCAGGTTCGGTCATCCACCATCACCACCTTCTCCGGCCAGGACATTACCCTCTCCTCAATAGTCACCAACCTGGGTGTTAAAATGGACGCCCATCTGACCTTTGAGGCCCACATTAAACAGCTGTGCAAGAACTCCTTTTATCACTTCAGGAACATTGGCAAACTCCGCCCCACACTCACTCTGTCTGATGCTGAAAAGCTGGTCCATGCCTTTGTCTCCTCCAGGCTGGACTACTGCAATGCACTCCTCATCGGGATCCCTAACAAAAGCATCCAGAAGCTCCAATACATTCAGAGCAGCGCTGCTAGGATCCTGATGAGGGTGCGCAAATATGATCACATTACCCCCATCCTTAAAGTACTACACTGGCTACCCGTGGAACTGAGGATCGAATTCAAGGTCTCCGTCCTCACCCACCAGTGTGTCCATGGAACTGCTCCTCCCTACCTCAAGGAACTCCTCACCCCCCATACCTCCTTGCGGACCACCCGTTCCAGCGACTCCAACTTCCTCAAACCCCCCAGGACTAAGCTCCATACTATGGGAGACCGGGCCTTCTGCTCGGCTGCTCCCAGCCTGTGGAATGCTCTCCCCGACCAAATGAGAGCACCACAGACCGTGGAGGCTTTTAAAAAAGGTCTCAAAACCCATCTCTTCAAAAGAGCCTTTGCCTAGACCTTTTTATCACCCTTTTAACTCATTTTAAATAGACATATTAAAGGTCATTTACAATAATACAAATTATAATAATAAGCTTTATATAATTGTATAGTACCTTGTAAACAAGAATTGCAGCCAAACTCGCTTCACAGCAGTTCAATAGACACATTTGTGTAACATGACAGGATAAAAGCAATGTAGAGGAGCAGCTACATTCCAACAAATATATCCACTAAGATTAATACATGAATACTTGTGACTCAGACTTGACTTGGACTCTTCTTGGGTGACTCGGACTTGGACTCGAACTCGAACACAGGTAATGATGACTCAGACTCGACTCGGACACTCCTTGGGTGACTCGGACTTGGACTCGAGTTAAATTCTAACACAGAAAAGACCTGTCGATGCTGCCCCAAAACGCCTCGTTGGAGATTTGTCTTTTTCCATTGTTTTCTTCCTGGGTATGGTGACGTGCCCATACCCAAGTGGACCAGCCGGCGAGCTGACCAATCAGAGCATACTGGGCTCACAGGGAGGGGGGGGGGCAGGAGCTCCAACAAGGCGTTTAGGTCAGAGAATGAAATTCAGTGAATACACATACTATACAGAGATGCTGTATGAGAAAACCAATGTGAGTTGAAATTATGATCAGTAGAAATGGCCATGTCATGGGACCTTTAAAGTGTCTCTGGTTTATGTTAGCATAGCAACTGAAGCTAATCTTACTATCATGACTGTGTAACAGGCCGGGCAGATAAAGGGAAAAGTGGTAGTGAAGCAGTCACGACAGAGGCAGTGTTCAACTAAAAAATACCTTTTACGATAGAAAGGCTAACGTAGCCGGGCCGCTAACCGACTTGCCAGCTTACAAACTGTTTCCTCAGTCTGGGAGTCTCCTGCTCCCTCCATGTGCCACACACAACTGAGCAACTCTAGGTGCTTTTGTCTCCCTTGAGGGAGTGATTAGCACCAGGTGTGAGGTCTCCCCACCTGCTCCCAATACTGTTAATTGGCAGCGGGTGGAGCCACCTATTGGGAATGTAGGTGTCTCCCACTACTCTGCCTCTCAGTCCCTTACAACTGTTTGTTGTTATCATATTGTGGCATAAGCCATTTTCCAAAGGCTACTTTTACTGATTCCACCTATAGCTGCTATAATAAAGACTAGAGGAAAACGTATGAGGCAGTGTAAAGGTCACTAAAAGTAAGGTAAAAACAAACAGCATCACACTCTGCCTGGTTACTGTTGCCTCACTTTATATTAATAAATAAATAAATAAAGATTGAGATATATTAGTGTGTTTTTTATAAGTTTGTGGTCGCGTTCTTGTTACTTTGCTCAGCTCATAGAATGAAAATACTAAATTGCACAAATCTTTCAACACACAAACCGAACATAACACACGTTAAATAACTTATTTACAGAATTAGGCATTTCTATAGTTAAAGTTAAACTCCCAAACTGCCCTCTAAAGTCTGACCTTCCTTGCCTTCTTTGATGCAGTTAAATAAAGCTTTCATTTCAGTATGCAAAATGTAGGCCTATTACTTTTTCAGAATACGAACTGTGAGAACAATAACACAACTTCCTACACTAATTATTGGCATAACATATCTCACAAAAGATGGGCTACAACATATCAGTACTGTACACTGCAAAAACTGAAATCTTACTAAGATGAAATATCTTAAATCAAGACAAAACATGCTTATATTTTGTCTGCCAAGATATTTGCTCTTACAAAGAAGTTTTTGCAGTAGTGAATTTCACTTTCATTAAGTGTTTTTTACTTAATTATCTTAATAAGGTTTTATTACTTGTTCTTGAGATTTTAATACTGATTCTGAGTAAATTCATGTTTAAATTGAGAAATACCATAATTCTAAAGGTATTAGATCAACACTGATAAGTAGAAAACTGCTTTTTCAAAGTCAGAATATCTTATTGCAAGCATCCTATCCTTTTTCATCTCTTAACATATTAAAAACAGATAATCTGACCAAATTAAATTCATTGTTTTATGGTCAGTCTAAAACCCAGTACATCAATTAAGTATGTCCATGAAATGCAGTATACAGAAATAACAGTACCAGCCAAGTCAAACTACTGTATTAAGAACATTCTTTTCAGCATGTATTATTCTTCAGCAAGCTAAAGTGATTGAGCACTATGTGCAAACATCTCATTTGAAAAGTTAAAGTAGGTAACATTATTCAGGACAAGGGCATTTAGCAAACATAAA
Source organism: Pseudochaenichthys georgianus (assembly GCF_902827115.2). NCBI lineage: Eukaryota > Metazoa > Chordata > Actinopteri > Perciformes > Channichthyidae > Pseudochaenichthys > Pseudochaenichthys georgianus. Next base: position 15,076 of record NW_027262502.1, read on the forward strand.
CAGCGTTGATAAACACCTAAATGGCTGATAACATGTTATGTAATTAACATTTAAAACAACCTGAAAGAAAGACCCAGTATTATACAAAGATACAGATGATTTATTTATTTATGATGATTTAGGCACACTGCAAAATATAATGCAAAACACATCTGGAATCCAAACAGCTAACATTTGTATCTGCTAATAACATATCCTAAGTCAGGACCTTAGTCCTACATTTAAACCTGCTGAGTTTGCTTTAAATGCTTCAACATCATCATATCAAAGAAACACACTATGAGTCATTTGAACTGTTGTGCAATTCCATTACATCCCCAAGATAGTATTTCACTTGTACATAGGTTTGGCCCTTTCGGCTGATTGTGTAATAAGAGGTAAAATCAACCAGCTTTTCGGCATCCACTAACTCAGTGGCCTGTGCAAGGTGTGGGACCTCAACTTGATAAGCCATAACATTTCTATCAAAGCATACAGACTGAAAAGGCTGATATTCCAAACAATAAAGCTTAGAATCAACAAGAAATATGCTTTTGACAAGTCCAAATTCTGGTGTATTACCATTTACCATTTATAATTGTTCTGTAGTTGTTGTAGCTAAAAGGGCACTTTTGAGAGAATTTAAATCTCAGATCTGACCACGTGAAACTGTCACTGCGTCCAGTTTCTGTCTGGGCTGCATTTAAATCCGCACCCCTCTGCGTTGATTGTGCGTGACGTGTAGAAACAGCTGGAGAAACCAGTTATCAGCTGACAAAGCAGTTAAATAGCGGTCTCAAAAACTGGTTAATTCAGTGTACTCCTTGACCTGGTTGCTACACCTCCTTGGACGCAGAAACCGCTGTAAGTAATAATCTTGTTTAATTAGACTTCTCTATTTCAGTTATTCTACTCTGTATAATTGTTCTGTAGTTGTTGTAGCTAAAAGGGCACTTTTGAGAGAATTTAAATCTCAGATCTGACCACGTGAAACTGTCACTGCGTCCAGTTTCTGTCTGGGCTGCATTTAAATCCGCACCCCTCTGCGTTGTCGCCCATCAGCTGTAGAGAGTTAACTAACTAGAGGGGCGTGGCACCTTAGCTGTGAGAACTCAGCAATCAGGCGTCCATTTAGGCAGCTGTTTCTTGAGCGTCAGCGGCAGCGTCAGACAGCCGAAGACATTGGAGTCCTGCGGGAGTCACGAGGGTGGCAAATCCTACTCTAATTTGAGCTAAGTATCACTGGTGTCTTATTCTTATTTTTCTTTTGTTTAGCTTTCTAGCCCCTCATGCTATAATCATGTGTATTTTCTCCATTCCTGTTCATGTGTCTTCTCGCAATTATCACTGGCCCCGTGTATCTCCTAATCGCTATAACCGGCCCGCTCTCGTCTATCCCACATGCTTCACTGAGATCCAGCACCTAGTTTCAGGCGGCCTGTGGAACTGCCAGTCAGCTGTTCCTAAGGCTGACTTCATCTCTGGCTACGCCTCCCTGCAGTCTCTGGATTTCCTTGCTCTCACTGAGACGTGGATTACTCCATCCAACACATCCACCCCAGCAGCTCTCTCCACAGCATATTCCTTCTCCCATACACCCAGGCCCACTGGTAGAGGAGGTGGCACTGGTCTCCTGCTCTCTCCCAAATGGAGCTTTTCCCTCTTCAAGCTACCTAACTTCACTCCTTCCACCTTTGAATTCCATGCCGTCACTGTGACCCATCCTATACAACTGACCATTGTTGTTCTCTACCGTCCACCAGGAGCCTTGGGGGACTTCTTGGATGAATTAGATCATCTCCTCTCACACATCCCTGAAACTGGCCCTCCCGCTGTACTTCTCGGAGACTTCAACCTCCAGACGGGGAAGATAGACGAACTAACATCTCTGTTAACCACCTTTGCTTTCTCACTGTCTCCGTCCCCACCGACTCATAAAGCTGGCAATGTCCTTGATCTCATATTCTCAAGGAACTGCACTACTTCTAACCTCTCTGTAAACCCGCTCCACACCTCCGATCACTTCTTCATTTCATTCTCTTTACCCCTTTCCAAACATAACAAACTAATCTCTTCTCATCCTGCACTTGTCCGCCGTAACCTCCGTTCCCTCTCCCCCTCTACCTTTGCCTCCTCGGTGCTCTCAGCCCTCCCTTCCTCTGACTCGTTCCAACTCCTGCCTCCAAACTCTGCTGCAGAAACTCTCCTCTCTACTCTCTCATCCTCTCTGGACTCTCTCTGTCCTCTCACATCTCGGCAGGCTCGTCAGTCCCCTCCTGCTCCCTGGCTAAATGACGCACTGCGTGCTAATAGAACCGTCCTTAGGGCAGCAGAGCGGAAATGGTGGAAATCCAAACACCGTGACGACCTCCTAACCTATCAGGCTCTCCTCTCCTCTTTCTCTGCTTCCATCTCTCAGACAAAAAGCACTTTCTTTCAAGATAAGATCCAATCTTCCTATTCCAATCCTAAAAAACTATTTTCCATCTTCTCCACCCTCTTGGACCCCCCCAAAGCCCCTTCCCCCTCCTCCCTTCTGTCAAGCGACTTTGTTAACCACTTTGAAAAAAAGGTTTACGACATTCGCTCTTCTTTTTCTGACTCACCCCTACTCACCGCCGGATCACCTGAGCCAACTTCAACCGGCACACTAACCTCCTTTTCCCCTCTCTCTCCAAGTGAGGTTCTTACCCTCTTTACCTCTGCCCGCCCCACCACCTGTCCTCTGGACCCTATCCCTTCAAACCTCCTTCAGACTATCGCTCCTGATATTCTACCGTTTCTCACCCATTTCATCAACACTTCTCTAACTTCTGGTCACTTTCCAAACAGTCTCAAGGAGGCGAGAGTAAACCCTCTCCTGAAGAAACCCACTCTCAACCCGTCTGATGTTATAAACTACAGGCCTGTCTCTCTCCTCCCGTTCCTGTCTAAAACACTTGAACGCGCTGTCTTTAAACAACTCTCCTGTTATCTCCATCAGAACAACCTTCTGGATCCGCACCAGTCTGGTTTCAAGGCAGGTCACTCCACAGAAACTGCTCTCATTGCTGTCACTGAGGAACTGCACACTGCTAAAGCAGCCTCCCTCTCCTCTGTCCTCATCCTGTTGGACCTGTCTGCTGCATTCGACACGGTGAACCATCAGATCCTCCTTCGCACCCTCCAAGAACTTAAAGTTTCAGGCTCTGCACTTTCCCTCCTCACCTCATACCTCAAAGACCGCACCTACAGGGTTACTTGGAGAGGGTCTGAGTCCGACCCTTGTCAATTAACTACAGGGGTCCCTCAGGGCTCTGTTCTTGGTCCTCTCCTCTTCTCCCTGTACACAAACTCGCTCGGATCTGTCATTAGCCCGCATGGTTTTTCATACCACTGCTACGCTGACGACACCCAATTAATTCTGTCCTTTCCCCGCTCAGAGACCCAGGTCGTCGCACGCATCTCTGCTTGTTTAGCTGACATCTCTCAGTGGATGTCCGCTCATCATCTCAAGCTCAACCTTGACAAAACTGAAGTGCTTTTCCTTCCGGGAAAAGATTGTCCCTCTCTTGACCTAACTATCAACATCGGCCCCTCTGTTGTTTCCCCGACTCAGACTGCAAGGAATCTGGGTGTTATCCTAGATAACAACCTGTCGTTTACTGCAAACATCGCTGCTACAACCCGCTGCTGCAGATACACGCTTTTCAACATCAGGAAGATACGCCCACAGCTGACCCAGAAATCGACGCAGGTTCTGGTCCAGGCTCTCGTCACCTCACGCCTAGACTACTGCAACTCCCTCCTGGCTGGTCTACCTGCATGTGCCATCCGACCTCTGCAGCTCATCCAGAATGCAGCGGCTCGTCTGGTCTTCAACCTTCCAACATTTTCCCACACCACGCCGCTCCTCCGCTGGCTTCCGGTAACTGCTAGAATCCACTTCAAGACACTGGTACTTGCGTACCATGCTGCGAATGGATCTGGCCCTTCCTACATCCAGGACATGGTTAAACCGTACACCCCAGCACGTGCTCTACGTTCTGCATCAGCCAAACGGCTCGCTGCACCCTCGCTGCGAGGGGGACCCAAGTTCCCATCAGCAAAAACACGTGGGTTTGCTATCCTGGCTCCAAAATGGTGGAATGAGCTCCCCATTGAAATCAGGACCGCAGAAAGCTTACACACCTTCCGGCGCAGACTGAAAACTCATCTCTTTCGACTCCACTTCGAGCGATAGAATGACTAACAAAGAACTGCTAACAGAGCACTTATATACTAATAAAGGACTGGCTTAGCCAGTTGAGCAGCACTTGAAACGATTGGCTCTTTGAAACCTGATGTTCTTATATGATTCTGTTTTCCTCAAGGTTGTGTCTTCCTGGTCGAATGTACTTATTGTAAGTCGCTTTGGATAAAAGCGTCAGCTAAATGCAATGTAATGTAGTACATTGGCAAGGATCAAGGACTTCTCAGTAATGTATTTATTACCATTTATCACAAGCCATTTCACTGATACAGCGTGGTTAATTTCACTGAAACCTAGGAAGTCCCTCAATTTTCCTTGTAAATATTGTAGATCTCTAACCTCAGATACAGGACCTATCTCCTTTTCATTGGAAAAAATTGGGTGCTTGGAAGGGTCAACATTTTGGCAGCTTTCATATATTTGGTTCTGATTAATCAAAGACTTGCATACATTTTTAAAATTGAGCTTGGAGGCCCATTGCTTAAATAAACAATGCTTACTCGAACCGCATACACATATGTCTGCCCATGGGACCCAATGATTCTATCTGTGATGGCAAATGTATCATGTAATGCTGCTTAGGTGTAACATTGTGGTCTGGAAAAAGCTCAAAAAAAAAAGCTCAATGCTTCAAATGACTTTCAATCAGTAACTTTATCCTTGACACAGTTGCAATGGTAAGAACAGGTGCAAACACTATTTGAACAATCTCTATTAAGTCCATTACCAACTGCACATATGCATTGACTTTCACATGTTCCAAAACAAATGGCAATATCCTCAACAGGACAAGCATTTGCCCTGATGACTGCCTTAGTTTACCATCAGTTGACACAAGTGTACTCAGAGAAATTGGGGATGGTCGATCTCTAACATCTAGCGGCGAATAAGGGAAACCAAGAATAGCTGAATTCACAGAGTCCAGATTTAACTCTCCTGACTGAACAAGATGATTCAAAACACATTTAATTTCCAAAGGAGCTATACCCTCTAGAATGACATGCATAATGTCTTGCGGGGTTTGTCGAATAATATCAAAGGATGGGAAGTCAACTAACTTGCTCCTTCGATTGATCCCATATGTTGTTCTAAGGCTGTTGCGAAGCAAGTCTGTGCTAGCCTTTTCTATTTCATCACACTGTCTGACATGATTCTTCAATGTTCTTTTAATATATGCATCCTCGTTGAATTGTGACTGCATGTCCTCAAAAGAACACTCACAGTGTCTGTACTTACTGTAAGCAAAGCCCACTCCCTCTTTGAACCCTGCGAGTTCATGCTGTGCCAGGGTGTCGCCACAGAGAGAAACCATAGCACCATGTATTGTTTTCTCCCCGTTAATAGTTTGCATTTTAACACCACTGTACAATGCATCCATGTCTTCCTTTATTCTATTCAATATTACATCTACGCCAGATTGACGGAGGTCTACTGATTTAGCCATCGCAAGTAGCCTAATAGCAGCCAGCTTAGACCTGTATTTTGGATTTATATTACCTAGGGTGTAGTACACCATTAACAACTTGTTCTTTGATGCAAAGGATCCTAGTGGATTACAGATCTCTATTTCGTCTGTATACAGAATGATCTGCAGTGCATTTGGTTTCTCTGAAAATAAGGGATGAGATTTTAAAAGAGAACCATCAACAAGGTCATGAAAAAAACCTTCACTGCACCTCTGGGGTCCCTCTTCAATCATAGTCAAAATCCTCGGATGTAATAGGAACGGCTCTATACTTTTGACTAATGGTACATAATAAAATAATTTGTCTTTGATGACAAAAATCTGTTGATTCTCCACGTTTCTTCCTGCATATGGTTCGAGCAATTGGAATTTCCTCTGCATCCACACAACAAAACTGCTTCTTAATAACACTGTTCTGGCGAAATGTTGTTGAAACATTAGCAAAGGGGTCAATGAAACTGTCAAATATATCCATTGCATCTTTTTCAAGTCGATTGGTTGTACTTCCTGAATTCTTCTTTAGAACTTCCTTCATCTGCGTCCTGAGGTTGTCCAATAGTGATGATTGATACTGCTGCACCCCAGCAACAATGTTATTCATGCCTTTCTGAAAATGAGAGATTGAAAGTGATGTGATCAATCTTTGATGTTGGAACACATTATCATGATCACTGTAGCTTTATGTGATATACAGTTTTGCTTATGACATAGACACAACAGTAAAGTGGATAACCACTAAGACTGAACTTGGCCAACAGTGAACCACTATTAACTGCTAACTGTGTACAATAAGTAGCCAAATACTGTGCTCTGTTCTCATGTGTAAGGAAGCATCTTACCTGTGACAGACGATGCTTGGATCGGGCATTGATAACAAAGGCAGTGGCATGTGTTGTCAGATCCTACAATATACAAAATGTAGTAACTTGACATTTGCAGGTATAACATTACTCACTGTGACAGAAATATATAACCATTAAATGTATGCACATCTGATGATAAAAAAACTGGTGAGATGTGGTGAGCAAAGATAGATAATTTAATATTTTGTAACTCTGACCAAAACATATCAAACATTAGTATTCCAACAAGACAATAAGCCGTTCTACCTCTTTATGTGTTCATTTTGTTTTGCTAGTACAGCACATAGAAATACATCTTCACATATACCTCTAGGTTTTATGAATCATTTGGTGAATTTAAATGAAATATTTTGACATAATATTGATATGTAAATGATATGCTAGGCCAATATTAGCCACTACTATATCGGCTTGACCTTTATTTAGCATCCCTTAATTTTCAGTAGATAGTCAACAACAAAGAAAACATACTTGGTGCACTGTGACAGCTCCTTCTTGGTCGATGCCCATTTGCTCTTCAACTGAGTCAGGTGTGTGAAGGTTCTGATCCTTGCTGCTGCAGTCGGCTGGAAGCTGATCATGTTGAATGTTGTCCTGTGTACAACATATCAAAGAAACAGGATTGTTTGAAATTGAATTTAGCTTCACTAAAAGAGCAATTTAAATATTGAATTCCTATCTATCTAAGATTATTTTCACATTAAACAAACTTTGGGGGTAAGAGTTATTTCAGCAACAATTACTAACTGTAAGCAGTAGCACTTTGTCCATTGTCTGGGTTACACTCTATTAAATTGTTTCAGTCCGGAAATCAAAACCGTTTTTTTTTTTACAGTACTACGGCTTCCACAGATTACATTTTTTTATGGATTTTTGTCAAAGCACTTAAGATATTCATTGCTATCGGGATGTTAAAAGCATTCCATGGAATATAACAAAAAGTGTATCTCGAGCCGGTTTCTCAAACTTACCCCACCTTTAATAGTGGGTAAAGAATTTGGGATTTATTTCTGATTTGCTAAAACTGTGAATTCAACCAATCATGTGCAGATCCTGACAGTGATGCATGCACCTTGCAGGATCTTGCAGAGTGGAAAACCATATTTTTTGTGATTTACTGTTTTAGCAAGTGTGGCCAAACGTTACCAACGTAATGCATATTTTTTAACGTTTTTTTCATCCCCACAAAAACACTACATAGCTAACTGCTGAATTACAAATATATGGTTGACAGATGCCGCCTGCTTGTAGCCTAGCAGATTGATTAGTTAATGCTAATAGTTTATAATAACTAAATGTGGCCAGGCTGATCAGTATTGGCTAACGCTATCTGTAACATCACAAAACGTACAAAACTAACCCTGTATCCGAGCTTTTTAAGCACGTGGCCCAACCACTGTAGCTAACAATCTTAGCTGAGTTAGCAGCCGTTACTTACTTTTTGCTGCTTTGCTTGGGTTTCCTCCTGTCGGTTTTCATCTCCACGTGTGGCGTCTGTTATGCTGGATTCGTTATTCTCGCGTCCAGGTAAGAAGCTTAAAAAGGAGACTAAATGGAGTCTCTGAGAAGGTTCAGAATTGGTACTTTAATTAATAAAAAGCGCGGTAATGTTACAAGCAGGATATTGTTCAGTCAGGAGAGAAAGTCTGCAGCATTCCTCTCCCAGGTGCTGGCCGTGCAGAAGAGACCTTCCAAGCATTCGTCTCTCCCGCTTGCTGGCTGTTCGCTCCTCCTCTCTGGGAGCTGTAGTGACGCAGGGGACATCCCCCCTCGTTCTCCTGTGTCCGATATCGCGTTAAACAGAGGATTTCGACATTTTACATTCCTTGCTTACTTCCACATGCCTTTTCTCCTCCTTATCTCTTTCATAACTTTATATGTAATACATGTTAACGGCGTCAATAGCCACTTTAATGATACTAATGGGCGGTAGTCCCGGATGTCGTCATGACGGATTTTCAGAATAAAAGCTTGGTATTGAGAACTTCCGGGTTTTTCCAGAATAAAATAGCATTTAAACTGAGGCCCAATCCCAAACCAACCCCTCGACCCTCCCCCTCCGTGACGGAGTGAACTCCGTCTGTAGGCACACTCACAGCTGAATGAAGTTCCCTCCATTAAGGGTTAAGGGTATAAATACAGCGGCAAGCTTTGGGACGGCCTCCCCTCTCTCCGCAGGAAACGGACGTCATGGTGTCCAACCCACATCTGTCGGCTGCATTGACCTGCGTTGCTATCCGTCGCCTGTTAGCGGGTGCAATGGCAAAATCCAACAGAAGGCGCAGAAGGTTGAGGCTCATTTTAGCGATGTGCCAGTGGCAGGTAAACATTTCAATATTGCCAATACAACAATTATCTTCACTTTATTTCTTATATAGTAGCCTATGAACTTTGTATGTGTAATACAAATAGATATTTAGATATATTGTGATATACATTCATTTAGTCTTTCCTTATAAGCTATACGTGTATATCTGTATAGTGTCTGTAGAATTCCAACACAGAGAAATGTTGTCAGTAGTTTATAGAATAAAAAAGGAAAGGTTAATTTGACTTGCTCTCAGAATTGTTTACAGAGGTGTGTGTGTGTGTGTGTGTGTGTGTGTGTGTGTGTGTGTGTGTGTGTGTGTGTGTGTGTGTGTGTGTGTGTGTGTGTGTGTGTGTGTGTGTGTGTGTGTGTGTGTGTGTGTGTGTGTGTGTGTGTGTGTGTGTGTGTGTGTGTGTGTGTGTGTGTGTGTGTGTGTGTGTGTGTGTGTGTGTGTGTGTGTGTGTGTGTGTGTGTGTGTGTGTGTGTGTGTGTGTGTGTGTGTGTGTGTGTGTGTGTGTGTGTGTGTGTGTGTGTGTGTGTGTGTGTGTGTGTGTGTGTGTGTGTGTGTGTGTGTGTGTGTGTGTGTGTGTGTGATCAGGGGGGCAAAGGTCTTTACATGCAGCTCAATGCTACTGCCCCAATTCTCACCGTGTATGCCAACCCTGAAGCCTGTCTAAAGAAGGACTTTAGAGTTAAGCGATCTAGTGTGGTGTATTTAGTGCAGATGCTTTCCTCCCCAAAGGACCACGGATGGGGACAAGACATTGAGGTGCTTGTTCTCCTCTACAGCTTGGCCCATGGACTATCGCTCTCTGTGGTAGGTTCAGCATTCGGGATTCCCAAATCGACGGTCCACAGGATCATCAAACACGTCACCGGGAAGATAAAGGCCAACCTGAAGACCCTCATTTCCCTGCCAACCGCAGATGAGCTGCCAGAGATTGCAGATGGCTTCTGTCAGCTTGCAAAGAGTCCTGCATTTCACCGTGCTGCTGGTGCGATTGATGGATGCCATATTCACATCAAACCTCCAGGAAACGAGTACCACAAGGAGTACATCAATTACAAGCTGTTTCCTTCCATCCAGATGCAGGCCATCTGTGACTCAACTGGGAGATTCCTGGATGTCTTCATCGGCTATCCAGGCTCCGTTCATGATGCCAGAGTACTGCGAAACAGCCCCATCTTCTGCCAGGCACTGTTTCCCCCAGCTGGTTGGTTCCTCCTTGGGGACGGTGGTTATCCCTGCCTGGAAAAACCAGTAGGATTACTCACACCCTACAAGGTCCCTCGCAGCCAGGTGCAGGCCAGATTCAACAGGCATCATGCCAGGGCTCGGTCTGTGGTGGAAAGAGCATTTGGAAGGATGAAGGCTCGCTGGAGGGCCACCCTTTTCAAAGCGCTGGAGGTCAGTCCAAGCTTTGCCCCTGACATCATTGCATGTTGTGCATTTCTGCACAATCTGTGCATAGACATGAACGATGTCCTTGAGGATGCTGAAGCCTTCCCCCCTGAAGATGGGGACCAGAGTCCTCCCCCTGCCGCAGCATGTGGACAGGAAAGTCCTGGACACCACCTAAGAAACAGGATTGCTGCACAACTCTCTGCTCCTGTCCAAATGGCACCACACCTGAGAGAGCACGATTACATCTAATGAACTTTGTTTTTTTGTGGCAAAACGTGGTTGTCTGTTAACTTGTGTTTTTGAAATGATGTGCACACATACCTGATTTAATTTTGTTTGTTTTAGTGAGCTCCACTTCTCACTTTAGAGAAAAGAGGTGAAATAAAATAAACCTGTATACCGTTGATTTCAAACTTGGTTTTCCTGAATTGTCTTTCTGCATAATCCCAAATTGGAGACAAATGTCCTTACCTCTTGGATCATTCAATCACGAGCACAGAGCAAAGGTTCAGAAAATGAACACAGGTCTTCTAATACAATCACTTTTGTTTTTGAGTGAAACTCTGCAAATGGTTTGACATGAGCAATTAAGACCGTAAATGGCATGTATATTTTAATGCCTTATACCTATGAAGCGCACACACATATCTTTATTTAAGATGCTGATATTCAGGGTTAATCTTCAGACTTTGGAAAAAACACTTTAGTTCCATGCACACCATTACTTTGTGCACAACTTTTCCTTCTACATTATGAAACCCACAGAACAATGTAGCCATCTAACAATCAAGCAAACGCAATGTCACCTTCATCACCCGTCTACCTGTATTTACTATATCCCATACAATATTGAAGACATGAAGGACAGTACGTTAAATTAGGTTTATTGTCTTCCAAATAAATAATACAAGCGAACAAAAACAAGTCTTTAAAGTAACATCAATAATCAACATAGAAATGGCCAATGGTGGGGGGGGGGGAAATAAATCACATTTTGTCGAACAGGGTTAGAAATGTATCTGAGTGCTGCATTATTTGTCTGTGGCGTTCGTCCTCTTTTTCTGCCTCGCGTTCTAGGCACTCCAGCACTCCCATAGCATCTTTTCTTTTTTTGGGGGGGGGCTGCTGGGTGGTTCCAGCCTCAGACAGTGGTGAGGGGTCTGGATCATCAGCCACATTTGGGGGGGGGGGAAGGAAGAGGAGCAGGAAGCAGCCTCCGGATCAAAGAGGATTGTGGGGTTTGCCAAGGCTGAGGCAACAAGGACAGGAGGACTAATTGAAGGCCTTGCACCTATGGCCTCATCCATGGCCATGAAGAAGGGCCATGTGGCAGGGGTTTCTTCCCCCTGATCAGTCCCTGTTCCAGTCCTTGGCCTTTTAAGTTCCTATTGCAAACAAATGCATGTTAGAAATCTTTGTTCAGCTTTTTCAAAAACAAACATGTTTTACAATAACAATACACCATTTACCTTGTATTTCTTTTTTAGGTTCTCCCATTTCTTGGAGGCCTGTTTGTGAGACACATGTTGCCCAAGGTCCAGTTCCTTAATGATTGACCTGTTATCATAGAATATTTAAACAATATATATTGGTGTTGAGGCAATGACCCACAGTGCACATTCATTACTTTCATTGCACAAAATATGAATTGAGTGCATAACTCACTCCCATGCTTCTTTGGCAGCATTGCGTTTTTTGCAGAACAGGTCATCCTTTTCCATTCTTAAAGCAATAAGTGCCTTGGTTTTTACCACAGTCCCTGAAATTACAAATCACACTTAAGTTTAAACCGATTTCGTAAGTGAATGGATACATGAATTGACACATGTGTTGTTAGTTTGATTCCGATTTAGATTTGTACATCTTCAAAATAAAAATCTAATGTAATCTTGGCAAATCAAATTAACACGTGTAGATTTATAAATACATGTTCACAAAGGCATGTATTAGTTAAGGCAACGTATTATTTATCGTTTAAAAAAATAACCACATGGAACTCACATTTGTATGACGTTGTTCCCTCCATGCCCGAAAAACGGTTGCACACCTGTGGAGTGAGATTATCAAGCCTGCATCCATGCAAACTCGCTGTCGGAGGCTTTTATAACCCACTACGCCTCCGCCCTGATTGCTTTGGACCAGCCCTCAATGTGGCGGACCCTCCGCGTGAACGCGCAAACGGAGGTGTAGGGGTAGGGTGTAGGGGGCGGTTTGGGAATGGGCCTGACTGTATGTTTAAGGTACATTATGCCATAAAACATTGATTTTAATGTCTAACAGTCCCTCCTTACACACCTAAAAGGTGTGTATAATACTGAAATCAATGAGTTCTTCATCTGAACTCTGCATAGTACATAACTCATATTAAAAACATACAATCAAAATGGAATGGTTCAATAGCCTCAACTTTACAAAAAATACTTTGACTGTGTTTAAACATAAAAGTGTTCCCTTGTGCATAACTTCTCGTGTTAACATTCAATATCATTCTTCAAAATGGCAGCAATGGCTTGGTATTAGAACATTTCTTCCTCCCTCCTTTCACAGAAACCTTTCCCACACCACGCTCAGTGTTAAGGCACTTGTTTTTACAAAGTGAAAAGAAACAAACCATTTTAAAATAGCAATGATTTATAAAACATGAGATCTACCATATTAGAATAGTGAAAAAATAATAAAGAATAAATAAACTATCTTGGAATAAATGGATTCACTCCATTTTAGCATTTTAGTTTGCTCACTTCTTCACATGATTTCATAATTTAAAGTATCACATCAGCTGGACATTCACTGAACAATCTCATCATTTTCATCAATATCTGTATATGGGTCGTCTTGTTCTGCTAGCATTTGTAACCGTCTCCTCATGAGAAATGTACCCTCCCTCCTTTCATACCATTTAAGGTATGAAAGTAATGTTCTCTAGAAGAGGCCGTTGTGATCAATCGGTACGTTAGGACATGGAAATGCAACATCTGGCCCTCCCCTGGGCCCCCTATGCTATCATTGTGCACTGTGGAGCCTAAACTCCCCCTGGGACTGGTCTCTTAGCCCTACTGGCTTTGGGGGTTTCGCCATGTTGATTAACTGCATAAAAAACATCACTGGCTGTGCTAGTGCACAGGTCCCAGTCCAATCCTGTGGCAAGACTGAGTACAAGGTTTTAGTTCCATGATACCACCAAACATCTACTCTGGGGTACGGCATTCTAGACAGTCATTTCTGGGAGAAGATTTTGGTCAGTT